>NC_056741.1:645070046-645117546 GCF_019279795.1 Protopterus annectens
AGTAAGTTGCTGGACTATAATTATCAGAGACTGAAGTTCTTTCTTGATGCTGGAGTCTTGAGAATTTGTCTTACTGGAACTCATTTCAGACTGATAAACTGACAGGAAAATTTCCAAAGTAATTTCTGACAGGAATATTATTAAGATTTCTTTTAGATATAGTTCAAGAACTATATAAAACAAACATATTTAGAAAGAAAATTACTTCAAGAATTAATTTTTTAAGTAATTAATTCCTGTCAATGTAATGAAATTGGTGGAGCTGAAGAAATCTGCTGCTATCCTGTGTTCATCCTTGGCCACGCCCCCATTCATCTAATATTTCTGACAGAGGACTTTATAGAGAATTCTTAAAATCTGCAAACTCATTACACCTCTAAAACATATGCTCCCTTCACCTTTTTTTCCACATCACACCTCCAAGATTTACCATCAGTCTCAGGAAAAACTCCTTGGAGTTTGTTTGTTCTCAAATAGCTTCCAAACTTCCACAGGAATACCATCTATTCCTGAGGACTTTCCTGTAGATTGGTTATACATCACAATTTTTATCTCATCTTCTCCTGTCCTAACCATTAGTAACTGAGCCTCATCTACCTCTAACCTTGGCATATTTAATTCTTCCATATACACTCCCATTTGTATCTTTTCTTGATTTAATTTGATTGATGAATAAATAAATAAATAAATAAATAAATAAACAACATGTCAATATTTCTCTGCTTTATACATACTTCCATAGAATTTCCAAAATATTTCTAATACCTCTACAGGATCTCTTGTTACCTTCTTTGTTATAGGCTCCCTAAGCTTGGCAACATCCCTTTCTACATTCTTTTGGTGTATAAAAATACGTATGCAAACACTGCCAAGCAAAAATGTGAAACCTTCTGGACATTGTTGCATACAAGGGAGCCATACATATGTCCTCCCACTGTTTCTTTGTAAATTGCTTATCCGATCTCTCTTCTAAATCTTTTCTAACCTCTCCTGATTCTTATAGTTATTGTGCAATATTTTATATGCCCTACTAATTAATCCTTTTTAACAGTAGCTTCTGTTCTAGATTCAACTAAAACCCCTAACAGAGCATGTCTTTTACTTATGGTTCCCCTATCTCATTCTTTTTGCCTATTATATGATATCAATCCCTGGCAGGAGGGCAGTCTCTAGCTTGCAGTCCAAATGTCTTCTTGGCCTCAATCCATTCTGTTACGTTTCCCTGTCTAGTTATTTGCTCCTAATACTTAGGTTCCTTTGCCACAACTTTATTGCCCACTAAAGAAGGCTGTCTCCAGTCCCCTCTTGCCTATTCTCTCTACCCCTACTTGCAGTATTCCATATCGGCAAAATCTCCTTTCTCCATTGTTGTGTTGGTTTAGTTCTTAGAATACTTTCTGCCACTTTATGAATATAATATTCTGTATGGCTAATGTTATTCTACTAATGGGTCTGCATCCAATATCTCACTCTCTCCTTATTTTTTGAATTTCTTCCCTGCTTTATCATCATCCCTTTCCACCTTAAATTATAACTTTCTGCTTGAGTAATGTATATGAACCTTAATTGTGTAGCTCTAAAATCATTACCATCATCATCAACCCCCTTTTTCCAATTTTCTACATGGGGTTGGGGTGTCATGTTGACTGTCACCATATCCCTTGATTCAGTGCTACACACTCCTGCCTTCTTCAACACTCGTGCTTGACTGTCGCAGATCTTTTCTCACTCAGTCCATCCAACTCTTTGCTGGAGGCCCATGTTTCCTCTTACCTTCTTCCTGTCTGTCCTAAATCTTCTTCACCAGATTGTCTTCTGCTTTTCTGCACATGTGCCTGAACCACTGTAATGTGTTCTCTTTGATCTTTTCTGCAATTGGAGCTACTTTGGCTTCTGGTCTTATATCCTCATTTCTTTGTCTATCCCACAGTGTGCATACTACCACCTGTCTCAGGCACTTCATTTCCATCACCTCTAGCTTCCTTATCTGCTCTGCCTTTACTGCTCAGGTTTCTGTACCATACCATAATACTGGTTGCACTACTGTTTTGTACACCTTACACTTCAGTATATTTGGCATTCTTCTGTCGTATACTACACCTGACACTCTATGTCAGTTGGTTGCAACCCCTCTGATTCTAGCTTTGACCTCTTCATTCAGACTTCCCTTCTCCTCAACCACTCCTGTCAAATACTTGAAGCTATTAACCTGTTTCTGTATCTTCCCTTCTATCTCAATTCTCCCAATTTGCTACCATAACCACTGTCTTATCTGTACTTAGTTTCATCCCATGTGCCTTCAGTTTTGCATTCCATTCCCCTATGCATTGCTGAAATTCTTCCACAGTGTCTGCTTGTAATGCCACATTGTCTGCATACAACTTTGTTGATCTGTCCCCTGTGATCTGTTTACTAATGTAGTCATCACGAGTATGAGCAGCAGTGGGCTCAGAGCTGAACCCTAGTATACACCCACTCCCACTGGGGAACCCCTCTGAGACCAAACACTGTTTGTACTTGAATCATTGGGTCCTTGTACATAGTCTGCACTAATTCTGCCAATGTTTCTGAGACTTCAAACCACAGCAGGACTGTCCAAATCAGCTTTCCTGGGATGTTGTTATATGCTTTCTCCAAATTTAGGAATCCCCAGTTGGACTCTTTCCTCATCTCTAGCTGTCTAGCATACTGCAAACTTGAGTCAGTTGTGCTGAATCCTGATCTGAATCTGCACTGCTCATCTCCCATCTTACTTTCTACTACTCTGTGTATCCGTTTATCAATCATCCTCTCTACAGCTTTCATGCAATGTGACAGGAGTTTGATACCTCTGTACTGCCCACAGTTGTGGACGTCCCCTTTGTTCTTGTACACTGGCATGACTATGCCTATTCTCCAGTCATCTGGGATATGCCTTTCTCTCCACACTGCTATGAGTACCCTCATGAGTCATTTCTTCCCTATCTTTCCCAGCATCTTTATCATATCTCCTGTGACCTTATCTGAGCCTGCTGCTTTCCTGACTTAATTTTCTTTAGTGCTGTTCTTACTTCTTCTAAGGTAGGCTCCTCTTCTTCTCCTCTCATTGTAGGCTGTGTCTGGAGCAATACAGTTTCTGTGGAGTTTTCTTCATTTAGAAGCTGCTGGAAATACTCCTTCCATCTGCCTTTGATACCCTGTGGACTGGTGAGTAGACTGTTGTTGGCATTCCTTATGAAGGGTGTCTGACCATCTTCTTTATCTTTCAGTCTTTGCATTGCAACCTGATATAGTTTCTTTTGTGACACCTACTGAGTCACTTTACAGAAACTGGTAGAGTGCCTCCAATGCCCTATTCTTTGCTATTGCAACTTCTTTCTTAGCTTCTTTGTTAGCCAACCAGTATTCCTTCCTAGCTTGGTCCATCTTTTCTCTCTCCCATGTATTCCTGCATTCCTTCTGTCTTTTGATGGCTTTCTTGGCTTCTGCATTCCATCACCAGCTCTTCTTATATACCTTATTTCCGTACCTGTCTTGGCCACATATCTGTTCTGTAGTTCTCAAACATGCTGTTTTGAAGCACTGCCCTTCTTCTTCAGCTCGACTTATTTCCTCCTCTTCTTGGGGTGCTAAAGTTCTGAGTAATTCCTTGAACTGTTGTATTTCCTCTCCAGTCAACTTCCAGGTCTTCGGCCTGGCCTCTGTTGAGCTTAGAGCCTTCTCTGACCACTGCCTGCAGCTAATTGTGGTAACTAGTGGTTTATGCTGTAGGCAGACTGTTTCACTGGGAATGACTTTGCAATCACTGATTCTACCCCAGGGCCCTTTCCTTACTAGGAAGAAGTCTACCTGAGTTGCATGTTGGCAGCTCTTGTTTGTGATCTTGTGATTGTTACTGAACCATGTGTTGGCTATTATCAAGCCATTTGCCAGTCAGAAGTCTAGAATGGCCTCTCCTTCTTTTTTCCAGTTGCCCAATCCATATGGATCCAGGCAGTCCTCATATCCTGTTCTGTCTGTCCCGATATGTGCATTCAAGTCACCCATTATCAACACCAATTCATGTTGTCCTGCTTCATCCAGTAGGTCTTGCAACTCTTGTCTGAATGCACTCTTTTCCTCACTATCACACCCCCTGCTGTGGATCATAGGCTGAGATTATGAATACTGATCAATCAATACTCTGGCGTCTGATTGCCATGAGTCTGTCACCAGTTCTGATTACATTCCTCACTGCTTTCTGAAGCCTGTCTCCCTCCTCTGTACCATCATGTGATCCACTTCTAAACTCCTTCCTGTCAGAGACCCTACATTGAGTGTAGCAATTGGACAGGTTGATTGGTTTTACTTCTGGCTTTTGCTAAACAGAGCTATCCTAGGTAACTCAGGCAGGGCAACTGGACACTGGCCAGTCAGTAGCATATTGATTCAGGGCTGCTGAGCTTTATGGTGGGTATGCACTGGCCAGAAGGGGCCCATACACCCCTCCCACAATTAGTATGTGCTCCTGGCATAGGGTGGAGTAGGCTGGATCCTAAACCTACTTATCACTGATAGCTACCTATACCCATTTGGTGACATTAGTCAACATGACCGAATCACCTAGAGCCATATTTTACACCATTGAGTGGCTAGCCCTGCCACAGTGTGCAGTCTGTGATCTGTGTTCTCCTATCTTGAGGATACTGGAAACCACAGTAGATGCCCAAATCGATTAGTCTATACAACTCTTCCCCCTATAGGGCACCATATAGACACTGTGCTGTTGTCCAAAGCTCCATTCATTGGTGAGTTTGAGATGGAAAAAGCATGTTTTTCAGAGGTGGGAGGAAACCACAGAGACAGAGGGAGAACATGCAAACTCCAAATAGGCATTGGCCAGAGGTCAGGATTAAACCTTATACCTTGTGCATGAGAGGCAAAGACCTTAACCATTATGCCAACTAAAAATCCCTTCATATCAGCTAATCCCAAACCATCTTGTTCTATTTGGAGGATCAGCTATTCCACTTAACCCTTGACCTCTTCCCATTCCAGATAAATTCCTCCAACTCTATTAATTATTGTCTACAACTTCTCCTCTGGTTAGTAAAAATATGCCTGACCTATATATAAAACTACAGAGACTAAAACATTTTCACTGCTTGTATATTACTATCCATATCCATCAACAAGAGTTTCTAGTTTCTCAGTTTTTGCATTATCTTTTGTTCTGCCTCTTTCTACATATTCTTAGCTGCCATAACAGAAGCCATGGAATCTTCTTGGGCTAGGCTTATATAGGCTCCAGTGCCATTAGCCTAGTACACACCTATGAACCTATGAACCATTTTAATCCATACTCCTAAATATTTAATTGTATCTTGTATTCGTAATTATGGGTATTACTGAACCAGTTCATGTGTGTGTACGTGATTTGCACCTATAGCCTTTGTTTTACCTTCATTAATTTCATATCCTGAAAAGACTTGAAACTGTCTCAAAATACCCTGCAGCACTGAGATGTCCTTTTCTGGATTTGTCAGTTACAAAATACTGTCTGCAAATAAAGCCAACTTTTCTTGATTCACAAAGTGAAAGGTAAAGTTCAATGATCAGAACCGCTAGGTAATAGTAAGTAGCAAACTTGTTTATTTAGAATACACAAAGCTTTCAGGCCAATGCCCTTCTTCAGTGTGTTACATACCAAACTACTATTCACATTCATTTAAACGAAAACCTTCATGACACAGCCCATTAGGAAGAAGATAACAATTAACTGCATATTCATATTTAAAGACATACAATACATTTGAAAAACATGAACTATTTCCTGTCTAAACTAAGTCTTGGACTCTTAACATTATAAAAAGTATACAAACTATATAAAAATATACATATTTGTATATTAAAGTGCATATATCAATCATTTACAATAGTTCAATGGCATTTGTCTTTTCTTTAGTATAGGTTTCAAGCTCACTGATGCATTAATACTAGGTAGAGAGTCTGCTTGTAGTCTCACTATCCATTCATACTCTAAAGTCTCTAGTCTGTTATTCAGATCACCTCCTCTTATGCTCCTGTGCACAACACTTATAACGTTAAACTTAAATTCATGGTCTCCTCCCTTTTCATCCATGTGTTGCAAGTGCATTGGTTTTAACATTTCTGCGTATTTCAGATTTATGTTCTGTTATACGAACCTTAAGTCTTCGTGTGCACTTACCTACAAAGAAGGAGCGACACTTTGTACAGGGCTGTGTCATGAAGGTTTTAGTTTAAATGTATGTGAATAGTAGTTTGTTATGGAACACAGTGAGGAAGGGCATTGGCCTGAAAGCTTTGTGTATTCTAAATAAACAAGTTTTCTGCTTACTATTACCTGCCTAGCGTTTTTGATCACTGGACTTTACCTTGCTCTTTGTGAATATTTTGTGTCTAGAGTGACAGTTAACCTTAGAGCTGGTCCTAGCTGTTTTAACTTTTCTTTATTACCATACCAATTATATCCTTGAATTTCTGACTCCCTTATTTTCTTTGCCAATTGCTCTAAATATAAAGCAAATAACCAAGGGGAAAGAAGACTTCTCTTGCCTGGTTTCTCTGTTCAGACACAAATTATGAGATAGAAACCCTCCCACTTTAATTCTTGCCTCCTATACCTCATATTTCCTCCTAATTAACTTAGATCTGTGGATGGGAAAAAGAAGATTTATCCCAGGACAGCCCCCTGTACTATTAATGGACAGAGGCATCTCCTAAATACTTTATCCCATGCATGGGTCCCCTCAAATTATCTATGGTATGATCCCAGTTATTATCATTAGGAGTAATATATATTTATCAACCATGGGATGGGTAAGGGCAGGCTATAATTAAATGGGATAAGTTATTTTGATCACAAAAAGGGAAACTGGCTAGGCTTAAAAAGACCTGCAAGGGCAGTTAGCCTTCTACTTATCTGTGAACCTATTATTGTGTCAAAGAATACAAATGCTTCCATTGCATGACTCATAAAATTACAGCTTACTTTGTAGAATGTTTTGTCTGCATCAAGACCTACCAACAACAGAGGTATTTTCTTACATTCTTCTTCCCTCTGGATCATCATTGTTCTGTTAACATTGCCAAATGTTTGCCTCCCCTCGACTAAAACCACACTGATCCATATCCATAAATTTTGGCAACACCTTTGCCAATGTTTTAGCTAATATAGGCATAAACACTTTGCAATCATGGTTTAAAATTGAAATGGGTCTATATGAAGCTGGGTCTGATGGGTCTTTATTGTCTTTAGGTATTACAGCCATCACAGCTTTCTTCTAAAATGTTGTAGCTTCCCTTCATTTGAAAATACTGTCAAACAAAACCTTCCAGATCATCATCTCTTCTGACTATCCATTGGAAGAAGTATTCTCTGGTGACATTATTGATGCAGCACTTTCACTGGGAAGGCAAACTGGTTTCTGACTTGTAGTGGCAGCTCATGATATCGGACTTCAGAGCTGCAGCCCCCCCAGCTGTAAACCACAATGGTACAATCCTCCTAACCTTGCATAGAAAGTGAATGAAAGTGAATTCAGACTGCTGCCTTACCAGGACGGATTCAGGAAGAAGGCAGCAGACTGCTGATGCCCCAGAAGTCTATGCCATGCTAGCCGCATAGACTGGAAGAGGATCGCACTGCAAGGTCAGCAGTCTTGGAACGTTCACAAACAGAAACTGGGAAACTGGAATTGTGCATTCTGGCGTGAACGCAGACAAGCAGCTTTGGATTGCGGATTACTTTACAAGCTGGATTGCAGGTACAGAATGAAGCAAAGGATGTGTGTGTGTGCTGTCTGTGTGTAAAATGCCCCAATTGAGTTATACTGGTAGCTATAGAGAGAGCTCAGGATACCTGCTGGTGGTGGTTAGAGAATATCTCAGGCTTGAACCCTGTACCCTGGGTGCAGGTAACAATGGCCTTAATTCCCTACCCATCACCATTTCTGAAACTCTTGCAGATTTTTGCCTCATATTTTGTTCTGTTCTGTTCCTCATAAATCTGTGGTTTCTGAATTTTTACTTCCTTAAATAGTTGGTGGTGCAGTGGTAGCATTGTTGCCTCACAGTTACGGGTTTTCTGGTTTGGTTCTTGGCTGGGGTGCCTTCTGTGTGGAGTCTGCATGTCCTCCCTATGTTTGTGTGTGGGTTTGCTCTGGTGTCCTCCCATGTTACAAAGACATGTGTGTGCAGTATTTCTCCCTGGGCCTCTGCTGAAAATTGGCTTTTGTTCCAAGTCAGACTTTCCTGGTTAACAAATGTTAAATAAATAAAATTGACAAGCATTTGAATTTCAGACTTCATATTCTTCAGAAAGTACATAGTAACACAAAACCATTTATTCTAGCAAATTTCTAAGTTTATAAGATGAATACTTGAAATTTGTCCCTATTTTTGGGACTGTATTCTCCCATTACTGGCTTTGTCCAGGTTTTTTGTGCTAAGGTTGAGAGCGATGGTGAGAACTGAATTCACTGAATATGTTTGAGGGCTGTATTCCCCCACTACTGGCTTTGTCCAGGTGTTTTGTGCTAAGAGGTTGACAACTATGGTGAGAACTGAATTCACTAAATGGTAGCCATTTAAGTTTCAGTCTTCCTTTTTTTAGTAAAACAGCTGATTTGGCATAGTGGTATATTACTCTGTTTTGCACACTGTCCTGGGTTGAAGACTTGGCAGTGAAATGTATGGTGATAACACAGCATTTTATATTAGCAACTTTCCAATATTATACAAGCAATGTTTAAAATGTGTCCATAGTTTTTGGGCTTCTGCCCCCCCCCCATAATTTTGGCTTTTTCCAGATTTCTTGTGCTGCGAAGTTGAGAGATACAGTTGAGTATTGAGTAGATTTTACAAGGAGTTGAGAGCTGCAGCGGAAGAGAAGTTTAGTGCTGTTTATGCTAGGTCTGCTTGCCTTAATAGCACAACAGGTAGTGTACTTGCTTTTGATGTAGACGGCTGTGGATTCTACTCCCACAGGTGGTGGATGCTGCCATACTGCGAATATCCTTTTTGGCGAAGATACAGACACTTTATTTGTAGATGAAACAATGAAATAGAAATTTGTTTACTAACAGCAACCTCTTCATTAGTTACAGATCTCTTTAATGTGGAATTATTTAGATGACTTTTACTTCTGCAGAGCTTGTGCATATTTAATTATACTGGTTGATTGTAGAAGTTTGTGTAGACTTTTTTGATGGAAATGTTCTCAATTTGGCAGTTTTGTCATTACTGGTGCATGCATTTTGTTTCATTGCTTACTGGAAAAATGTTCAAAGCAAATTTAAAACACCCTCTAACAACTGTACTGTATTATACAAGGAATATCATTTAATACAATCAGGAAGGTGTATCACACAATACATGTATGTCTTATGTGCAAGGGGCCTATCATTTGAAAACAGCCCAAAGTTAATCTTTATACTAGCCAAACGTATTTTCTTTGAATGTGGATTTCAATGCTGTTTCAATGAATGTGAGTTTCAAGGGCAGAGAAGTTTTAATGCGGTCTATTTTCATTGTGAGACTGTAATGCATTGTTTAGCAGATATCTTAGTGTTTGTGCTGTAAAATGCAAAATAAAACCTTCAAATGAAATCCATATCATCATAGAAGTAAAGCAGTATGCACATTACAGTGTTTATGGAAAATGGGGTGAAATAGCCAAGTAATGGGACATTGGAATGGCTGCAGGGGGGAGACTCCATTCAACCATGATTTTGTGAGGGGGAAGGGCAGCAAACTCAAAGACAGCCCCGGCTGAACTATACCTCTCAACTGTCCAGATTTTCACAGAATTAATAGATTTTTGCTTCTTATTTTTGGTTTGTTCCTCATAAAATTTGTGGCTTTCTGGCAAATAATTTAGGAATTAAGTCACTAAATAATGACAAACATTGAGTTTCAGACTTCATAACTTTCAGAAAAATGCATGCTAAAGTAAGACCTGTTATTCTATCAACTAAGTTTATACAAGAGCAATTTTTAGTGCTGTTTGTATGTTTCCCCAATATATTTGGCCTTGTCCAGATTTCCTGCATTAACAGGTTGAAAGGTACGTGCAAATACATTGCTTTATAGAATTAGGCATATCCAAACCTCTCAACTGTCCCTGATTTTGGCTCAAAATGTTGCTCTCCCTCTAATAATCCCTCCGCAAAAATGACAATTTTGGAAGAAAACGTGGAGAGTTTACAATTAATAAATAACTGTAATAATCTGAGTTATAGATTACTTTTATTTCAGTAATACATGTAGATTTGTTTATTTTGTCAGCTGCTCAAGTTAACAGTACTAATATTAAAAAAGTGTCCTTTCTTTGACAGGTTCCCAGCTGTAGTGTGTGGCTATTTTATAATTTTGCATCACATTTTTGGTCTGTTTTTCATAAAATTGTGGTTTTCTGGCAAATTAGTGGCAAATCATTAAAGATTGAAGTTAGAAAATAATGACAGACATTTGAGTTTCAGATTTCATACCCTTCAGAAAATTCATACTAATGCAAGGCCTACTATTCTATTAGAAAGTTTATAAGACCAATATTTAAATATTGTCCTTATTTTTGGGCCTTTGTCCCTCTTCTATGTATGGCTTTGTCCAGATTTCTTTCTCTGAGGTTGAGAGGTATGTTTGACAAATGTGTCAGGGCCATCACAGTCAGCCAGAGACATAAAAAATTGTGACATACTTGTTGCACCCCACTCCACCATGTAGTGACTCTGGATGTGTCCAAGCAAGGCAAGGAGCAGTTATGTTGTGTAAGTGTGCAGAGTATCCCCCCATCCAAGGTAGACACAAGTACTACAGTGGCTTTTTATCTGTCCTTGCTTGATTTTGCAGAATGTTCTGGTTTTCTGTCATATTTTTATACTGTTGATTTATGCTTCTTATTATTCAGAAAGTGCCCATTGCTCTGTATTTAAGTAGCAATGCTTTCATGACCAGCAGGTAAGCTTGTCTGAGATTGTAAGATGCAAGTAAGCTTTAATAAGCATACTGTTAAAGAATTACCAACATTGAAAGCCTTTTTGTTGTTGCCATGCAGAGAATATATTGAAATGCATATGACAGTATTTGTAATAAAGGACAGGATTACAGTATTTTAAGAAGCTCATTACCTTTGTTGGAGACTTGCAGTCATCTTTGCAGGCTTTACCCGTAAACTAAACAGAATGCCAATCTATCATGTGTGTGGTCCATAACCTGTGCAGTAATCCTTTAAGCAATTTATCTTAAGCTTGTTTCTTGTTTGCTCTTCATTTTTTACTTTGATCATATTTTCCTCATGAAACAAGTAGATAGTTGTTGTCAGGCAGCATGTCTTTTTGGGATAAGAAACACTTTTACAAGTGGGGGTATCACAGAGATTGCTACTTTCAGCATGTTACTTGGTACTTTTATAAAGCTGAATATAAATTATAATTAGAACTGCAGTGCAAGGAGAAGTGGTTTGAGTTGAGTGCTGCTTGTTTTTCTTATACTTGACTTTGACTGGCATTCCAGTAATGTATTTGAAAAAGTCATTTATTTTTTCATGCCTCACAACCTTTTAGTTTCCATCTAGATATTAAGTAAGCTGTCATGCAACCAATGCATTGAAATATTTTTTTTCTTCTACACTTCATTTTGTCTTGACTGGACTCTCATCATGATGGTTTGGCACCCAGGGCAGCATATTTAATTAAAGTTCCAGTTTTTGTGGTTTTGAATATAGCTCCTCCCCTTTCTAGTTGGCTGCACCCCTTCCCATTGGCCCCACCCATTCAGCTGTCTCCTGCAGCTCCCCTTTGATTTGAAGTCACCAGCCGACACTGCGTGATTTGCAAAAAATGATATGATCTATTAAATACAGATGTCCCAAAGCCCTCAGCTATTCCTCCATTGGATGTTTTACAAAACTCCTTGTCTGCATACCTGACCCCTGAGACACAGCCACCAACACTTAAAAACTTAATAGGTTTTATAAAATCAAGGCTTCACATAAATATTTGTACAAGAATTCTGCCTACTACTACTTACTGCCTACTGCTTTGCCAAACGATAAGGATGGTAGAGCTGTGGACAGGTAGGGGAAGAATGTGTATAGCTCTGCAATTCATTCTTTCTTTCTGTGCTATTAACTACCACAACCATAAGACCATTTATCTGTTCATTTTTGATAACATGAACAAAGTAATTTCTGGTACTCTGACTGTGACAATAAAAATGTATTACAGTCTGTTACTTCTACTACACAAGTAACCAGCCATTCAATAAATGTGGCTGTGATGCTGCTGATGCCTCTTCCAAGGCAGCAGCTACTAGTTTTGTTTTACAGAAGTGCTCATGGCTGCACTTATAGTTCATTAAAGAAGATAAAAAGGCTAAGCTTCTAGATGCCAATTCAGACAAAAACACCCTTTTCAGATCAGTTGTAATGAAATTTTCTGGAAATTGTAAGAAAGAAGGACCTTTTTGTGTGATTTTAACCAGCTTTTTTCTCTCCTGTAACACATTTCAGAGAAATGACCCTTCTAAAGCTGAATCTTTTTGCCATAAAAGCCAAAAGACACTGTAAAAGGGAAGACATTACTAGTGGTAGAATAAATATAAGGTAGGCTTTAAAGGACCTAAAGGATCCTTTGGTGATGAAAGGTCCAGTTTATGACTTCCATCCCTTTCCCTTTTCTTTACCTTGGCAAAACCCTACAGTTCCTTTAAGAAGGCTCTCTCAGTGCCTTCACCTTTGGAACATGATAATGTCATATATGTGGCTTATCAACATTATCTATCAGAATTACAAACTTTCTTGGAATCTCCTTCCAGTTCCATCAGGAATTTTCCAAGTAACTCCAAACCAACAACTATTTTTTTCTAATTTCACTATAGTTATTCTATTACAGGACCATCAAATCAGCACCCTTCACCAAAAATGACATTTTTTTTTTTAATTTTAGATTTTCCTTGTACCAAGAAAATGGCACATGTTGACTCATTTTGGATTTGCTCACCCTAAACACATTCCTAAGATACCAAAATTTAATGGTTACTTCCTGTGATTTTTCTACAAGCCTATATAGTTACCTTGGATCTGAAAAATGCCTACATTCATATTTCTATTAATCCAAATCACAGAAAATTCTTAAGATTTTATGGTTTGGTATTTCATTTTCACTTCTCTGCTTGGCCCTTTATTCTGTTTGCAGCTCCAAGAGAGTTCCCAAAAATGTCTAGCCATAGTGGTAGCATTCTACAAACTCCATGGTATCTGTTTTGATGTGAGGCATTGAAAGCTATGGCAGGATAAGTAGAACAGTGGATGTGAAACATGTGCAAGCATAGCTAGCTGGAGTTTTGTAAAGAATTATATGCCATTTGTATATCAAATTGATTTGTACAGGTGCTTGTGTTGAAAATATATTTGTAAAGCTGCCTGTGTCAAAAATGTACCAACAGTGGGTCCTGCTGGACAGAAAAGAAATGCCCCTGTATGTCAGACTGTATTGTAACTATTGAAATGAATATATTGTAACAGAAGGTATTGGAAGAGAAGAGTTTAATCTTAGTCCAGCTAACTTTGAAAAATAGTCTGAAATAAAATTACCTGGTTTAGGCCCTAAAGACTTTATCTTACAGGTCTGATTTTAGCCGGAGACAAAATGTCTTTGAAAACCAGGACTATAATCCTACCGTATTGTCCTTTGGGATGAACTAATTGCTACCCTTGGAGGGTGGAAGTTTTTGAAAAGGTTTTATAGCTTCCAGATGCTATAACACATCTTAGCAAAGCTCTATGTGTGTGTATTATGACACATATGTTCTAGATTCTGGTTCAGTTTCTAGTAAAGGGGGTAGTGTGGGAACCAGAGTCAGATGACCAGATGTATGTGATGTCATTTGGTAATCCAGCACTGATATGATATTTTAATACTAGATGAGACAGAAGTCTCAGGGCAGTCTGATTTTGAAACCTGACAAAGAAGGATCACTCAACCATTTCATATTGCATTACTTTAGTAAATAACCAGGGAATAGTAATTCTTTAGATCAGTCAGGAAAATATAGTGAGATTAGTTAACTACTACTTTTCTGTATCTGTGTGAATCTTTCAATCTGTGTTATTTTTAATATTTCCTGTGAATGAAACTCTGGTGTTTATTGTAAATAAATATTTAGTATTTCTTATGTTCTTTTATTATTTATTATTAAATGTATTTAAACTTTTCCTTGTGGCTGGTCTTTTAGAGAATATTTTAACCTTTGAGAGTACTTATATTTATTTGGTGGCACTGTGGCCGCTCCTGAAGCCTGGCTGCATTGTTCAAACAGTACCATTTATATTAGTATTAACTGTACTCAGTATACTTGGGTACTCTTGTAAGAGCCTTAGAGTTGCTTGCTTTGGAGTATTCTGGTAGCAGTATTTAGCTTGCAGTCTGGGCAGTGGGGGCATAGCTGGTACATCTGTGCCAGTCTTTCCCAAGTGTGTGTGTGTGTGTGTGTGTGTGTGTGTGTGTGTGTGTGTGTGAAAATCAAATCTCAAAGAGTGTGTGTGTCGGCTATTTGGAACAGGGACACAGAGTGCTGGTTTCGCAGAGAGGGTGGTAGAGGACTTGGCTTGTAACACTCAGCTGAGGACTCAACTCTATGGCTGTGGTCATTCAGTGAGGAGTCTTATTTGGGGCCTGGTGAGAGAGGGAGAAACCCAGCTCCAGGACAGGAGTGTGTTCCCTGTGTGCTCTTAAGGGAAATCATGCTTGTTGCAGAGAGCTGCAGCTGGAAATACTGTGTGTATTTATCTTTGTTCCAAGTGAATCTCCATCTCTGTATAAGTGTTGAGGATTGAGGCTCCATGATTACTGGCCCAGAGGAGGGGCGTCACATCTACCCTTATTTAGATGACTTTTTAATACCAGTTACTTCAATTTAGAAATACTTTATAGGATATACAATTCACAACAGACCTGCTTTTTCAACTAGGTTTTACTCTAAACCTGAAGAAATCCACCCTACAGCCTTCTCAGAATCTAGTTTTCTTAGGATGTCAACTGGACACTTCCTGCATGCTGGCTTTTCCTCTCTAAGGAAAAAAATACAGTTTCTAGCTGTTTATATGTTCATCATTATGATCACTGCTGCAGTAGCCTAAGCTATTTGGGTTATACCATATTAAGGGTATAATAGCTGCCAGCTTGCAAAACTTCAGGCACCTTCCATGTACCCAAACTATTAGTCACTTCAACCTGAGTTAACCAAAACCAACCTGGATAACTGGATGGGAAACAGAAAATACATCCCTGGGATTCCACCCGTGTCCCTGTTGGACAGGGGCATCGGGTGCTAAGGCCTCAGGGCCAATAGCCTAGTAATTTCTTATGATCTTAAATTCCATTTACAGCACCATGCCCCACAGAGCTCTCCTATTGCCAAAGAATGTGCTCTTCTGCAGGCTTTTGAGGATTGAAGGTTGGCAGATAAGTCCCCTTCAGGGTGAAAAAAACATCCTCTTTACTTTTTATCACATAAAACTTACTTTTTTTGTAAAAGATTAACTTTTAAACTAGGAAAAAGTATTTTTGTTTACGGTCATGTGATTTTTGTACACTTTTAAGAGGGAGCATCAGGTTTTTTTACTTCTTGTGGTTAAAAATTGTTTAAACCTACTTTTTCTGTTGGGAGACTATTATTATTTTACTTTTTAGGTCTGAAGTTAATGTTTAAAGTGCTTTTTGCTGTTTTTTTTTTAAATACCTTTTATACATACCTGTTTTATTGACTATTGCTGCTAAGTTTCACACAGAATCAGGTACAGTTTTTTTTGCTTCACCATGGAAAAATATAACAGTTCCATGGTTGTACCTTTTTCTAGCCATAAAAAGAAAAACGTTAAGCAGCCTTTGCCACCACAGCAGGCTGGTGGTCTGCCTTAGTTACAGGGGGGTTGACTTTGCTGTGGCCAAAGCTGGTTTCTCAAGACCACTCATCTTTGTCTTTGGATTCCTCTACTGTAGTCCCTATAGCCTCCATGGACCAAGGATTAGACATATCCTCGGCAGCTGTTGAAGTGCCCTTAGCAGACATAAGACAGCCATTCTTGTTGATTCTGGGGGGAAGGGCAGGGAAACTGCCTCAGTTTAGCTAGAATGTTGTGCCCATCCCTGGGGCGGTTGTCACTGGCAATTCTGTGTCTTTCTTCTTCAGAACTTCCTGTCAAAATGAAACAGAAAATTAAACATGTCTTCTCTTTCAGTTACTCTGGACAGGAGTAATTTATGCAGGCTGTTGACTTTTCTTTACAATCTGTTTCTGTTAATAGATAAATAGAGTACTCTTTTCCTAAAGGGACTCAAGAGATTGAAACTGTGGGGAAATGTGAAGAGGCAGACACAGTTTTATCTCTATAGATTTCTCACTCAGATTATGAGGAGAGTGTGGTACCCCCATGAAGAATTCTCTTTCTTTGAGACTATTTCCAGGATATATCATTTTATTTCAGCAACAAACAGTGAGATTTCTCAATCCCCCAGAAAATATGATTTTTTACAACTGGAATTTCCAGAACCTTTATCTACTTCTCCTGTTCTGTCTGCCTGGGAGGATAATTTTGTTGCAGCCTGCAATTCTGCTGATGATTAGCTTGCTGCCCCTAAAAGACAAATAGATTAAATAAAGTTTCTCAGTATTTTAAGATAGTATACTCTAATCCATGACCTCACCTAGCAGACATTACTTTAGTGAATCCAACAGCTGCTAAACATTTTGTTAATACTAATCTCTTTCATTCTGACAAGGAAGGTGTTTAATATGTTTGGTGGAAAAGTGTGCACTTCTGCAACTTTAAATTTTAGAATTTACAGTTGTCAGGCTCAAATGTTTAAGTTTATCCTAGCTAATTGTGAAAGTATGAGGAATGTTTTGGCAATCAGTTTCTTCCCGAGAAGATAAATCTGCTTTCTGTAATTTGGTTTCTTCTATTTCCCAAGTCACTACTCATTGTTTGAAATGTGCCTATAAGTTTGTGGATGCCACTTCGAGGGGGGCTGCTGCTACTGGAACTATTTTAGGAGGTTTGCCTGGTTGCATTCTCAGAATCTCACAATGAATGTCAATAGTGAAATCTTTGAATTCTCCTGTGGATAGAGGCCTAGTTTTTGGACCTCCTGCTACAGAAGCCATCAACAAGTATGATGAGAAAGGAAATTTGATTCAAGGAATCTCAGATTTTTCAGGCCTTCTCCAAGATTTCCAGGGGATTATTTGCTCTATCATATGACTTTAACCAAAAGCAAAATAAACAGTCCCAATAAAATTCTAGTAAGCAAATATTTAAAAAGTCATGACAGGGAGGTTCCAAAAGGAAAACAGTAACCCCCCAGTCCAAAGGACAGTTCAATAAGTCAGAATGACTATAACAGAGACTTTGTCTCCTCTTACACTGTGGCAGTCCATTAAGCCTCTCCAGAAGTCTGAACCTCCATTTCTGTCTTTGGCAACAGATTGCTTCAAACAGTTGGGTTCTGAGTGTGATCTATTTAGGCTGAAGATGGCAGTTGGAGGATCTCCTGCTTTTCCTGGAGATTCTTCCTCATCCACTAGACAAACTCATCTCTTTACTCCTGTCTTACAAGTCATGCTGTCTCAGGAGGTAATAGAAGCTCTTCTTCCTCCTTCTCTATTAGGAGAAGGATTTTATTCAATAATGTTTCTGATGCCAAAAAAAGGATACTTGGGAGACCAGTTTTGGACCTTATCTTCCTAAACCATTTTGAGACAGTGCCCACATTCAAAATTATGTCATTTCACAACTTATTACCCCTTTTCTCCCATTTGATTTACTTAGTGCCATTAGATTTAAAATATGCAAATCATTGCATTCTTATTCATCCAGATTTCAGATGTTTATATTCTAGTTATAGGATTTGTAAAAAGGGAGATTATGTGGAGAAGATATCAAATTTCTTTGGACTTCCATGCTCCCCTCTCCTGCACAATCAGTCACAACCAATGCCTCAGACTTTGCTTGGGGAGCAGTGTCAATGGGCATACAAGTGCAGGGTCTTTGGAGTGAAAAAGACAGATTAAAACACAGCATAACTAGATATTAGCTGTTATAAATGCTCTCAACTCTTTGAATCACCTGTGGTCCCTGGGACCTCTTCAAGTGTTTACAGACAACACCACCATGATGTGGTACATTAACACGTAGGATGAAACCAGATCTTACCTCTGGTGTAACATAACCATGTAAGCATGGGATAGAGCTTTACAGCACAGTCTCAGTCTGCAGGCATCTTACATCCTGGCTATACAAAATTGCTTGGTAGACAAGCTGAACAGGACCAGGATAGACCGTCATGAATGGAAATTGAATCAGAAAGCCCTCCAAGATTTCATACATATATGGGGAACACTTTGCAAAGATCTTTTTGCCCCTTTCTAAACAATCCAATGACAAAATTCTGTTCCTGGACTCCATGCAAGAATGTCTGGAAGACAGATTCCTTTTTTCCTTGAACGGTAGTATCCCTGTATGCTTTTCATAATTTCTACTGATTTCCAGGGTACTTCTGAAGATTCAGAAGGACTCACAAAGATCATTGTGGTGACTTTTTTCTGGCTTAGGAAACAGTGGTTCTCCCTTATTTTGGAAATGGCCAGTGGCAATTATCACAAGCTTTCTCATAGAATGGATTTACTCAAATAAAATCAGAAGTGTTTGATATGCCCCAACCTCAAGCAACTGCAATTGACCACCCAGATGGCAGGGTTTTAATTCTTTTTGGGTACCTTTTTTCTGAGAAACTGCAGTGGATATTGAGGATGTGCAGAAAGCCTGCTACTAGAAAATCATATATTAGCAAATGGAAAATGTTTTTAGTTGGTGCCAGGAAAAGAAAAGGCACCCACTCAGGGCTAGTGTGTCTTTGGTTTTACAGTATTTGTGCCAGTTACTATCCTATGGCCTGTCTTACTCCTCAGTCATGGTTCATTTGTTGGAAATTTCAGCATGTCTGCCCATGGAACCTCTTCTTTCATTGCAGTCTCATGGGGGTCTGTGTAAGAATCCTCCCCGATAATCAATGGCTCCTCTTGGGATCTTAATTTTGTGTTAGAAAAACCTAACACTTGCTCCATTTGAACCAGCTTATCAGGCTAACATGATGTTCTCGATAAGGAAAACAGTTGCTGTGTCCGCTGCAAGAAGAGTATCTGAGTTGCAAGCTCTTATGGTGGGTGAGCCTTATCTCATTTTCCACAAAGAAGGGGTTTCATTGATAACTAATCTTCCTTAAATTCCTAAAATGGTATCCCCTTTTACCTTAACTCAATATATCCATTTTCCTGTCTTCTTTCCAGATCCTAAAAATGAGGAAGAGGGATACTTCAAACCTTGGATGCGCACATATCACTCCGGTACTTTCTTGACAGAACAAAATCTTTCAGAACTTCTGACCAGTTGTTTATTTCTTGTGAAGTTAAGAAATAAAATTCATCCTATGTCAAAGCAGATTATTTCCAAATGGTTGTCTCAGGCTATTGCCTTTTGTTATTCCCACCAAAACAAAATTATTCCAGGCGGGATCAAAGCTCACTCTACCAGGACCTTGACATAATCTATGTTTTTTTGGAAAGGGGTGGATTCTGGAAGCAGCAACTTGATCCTCTGTACTTACTTTTACAAAGCAGTATAAATTAGATTCCTTCTCCAGGTCTAGGACAGACTTTGCTAGGACCATTCTCCAGAGTCTCCTGGATCCTTTTCCTTCCTCCTCCAAATTCTTGTAAGTTATAGTAATCTATCTATATAACTTAGGTTACTTCAGCAGTGATCATAATGATGAATGTAGAACAGACGTGTAAGTAAATGTGCGATAACAATAGATGTTCAAATGATCACTGCTGCAGTAGCTGCTCCCTCCCTATTGTGGTGCAGCGGTAGTGTTGTCACCTCACAGCAAGAGGTTCTCTGGTTCGATTCTCAGCAGGGGTGCCTTCTGTGTGGAGTCTGCATGTCCTCCCTGTGTTTTCTCTGAGTGCTCCAGTTTCCTCCCCCTGTTAAAAAGACATGCATCTGGAGCATTTGTACCCAGGCCTCTGCTGAAAATTGGCTTTGTTCCAAGTCAGACTTTCCCAGTAAACAAATGTTAAATAAATAATATATATATATATATATATATATATATATATATATATATATATATATATTTGCATGTATTTTTTTCTTTTCCTTTCAGGGCTTTTACAGCCTTCTTTCTGTTAGCATGAAAACTCTGAAGGGCACAAATCTGAGATTTAGTCAGCTAGTCAGCTCAGACTGAGCTGACTTAACTGTTTGGGTGCATGGAAGGTGCCCTTAAGCTTTGTAACATGGCCATCTGTTAGCAATTTTTTATAGCTCTAGCAGGATATAACGCATATTGCTTAGGTTACTGCAGCAATTATCATTATAACATATACTGATGTAGTTAATTTATTTACTTACACAATTGTACTTTCCAGTCCCTTTTGATTATAGATATTGCTCTGCAGGAGAGATTCTAAGAGCCCTCGGCTTCATGGTATCAACAATTCAGATAATTCAATTTGCCAGACTCCACAATAGGAAGATTCAATCAT
Source organism: Protopterus annectens (assembly GCF_019279795.1). Lineage (NCBI taxonomy): Eukaryota > Metazoa > Chordata > Ceratodontiformes > Protopteridae > Protopterus > Protopterus annectens. The sequence continues at coordinate 645,090,654 of NC_056741.1, forward strand.
ACTACAAATCAATTGGGCACAGCACCATCACCCTATGAACTTACCAATTTCTCTCTTGTCTTTTGTGTAGAAATAGTTCCATTGGTAGATAAACCAAATAGCACTCAACTGAGGAGTGTCTTTTCTGGTCCCTGTTCTACATTAGAAAGTTTTCACAGGTGCTTCAGATCTGGCTTGGGGAATCTTTTGTATGGGCATGAAAGTCCAAGGAGTATGGTCCAGGGAAATCAGGTGCAAACACATAAAATATCTGATCTTGCTCTATAGAAATTTCACCACCTGTGCTATTTGGGAACCTTCCAAATCCTGAAAGACAATACCATAGTCATGTAATATATCAACTCACCACAGAGGGAAAAAATCCTACCATCACTACAGGCTAGCCACGATGGTTTGGGATATTGCTATATACCACAGTCTTTTTCTTCAAACAACATATATCCCATCAGAGAATAATTCAATGGCAGATTATCTAAGCAGATCCAAGGCCAACCCTCATTAATGGATACTAAATTGGGAGGTCTTCCTACAAACTGCCCATTAGTGAGGAACTCCACAAATAGGCCTTTTGCCTGTCTGTGAACAGACAGCTCAGACAGTTCTATTCCAGAGTCCTATGCAAGGAAACCTGAAAAAATGGGCACCTTATCAGTCACATGAAAGGGAAATTCCTTTATGCTTTCTTTCCCTTTCCCCTCATTCCAAAGGCCCTTTTGAAAACCTTTGAAAACATGCAAACTTGTTTGAATTTCTTACCATAGCCCACCAAAAGATCACCAAATTCTCTGGGATCCCAAAGCCACATAAGACTATATCTGACCCCCCATATAGACCTGTTGTGGCCAGGGGTAGGTCGATAACAAAAGCTATCTCAAAATTCCTGGAAGTTCAGATTAAACCACTAGCAGAAATGCAAAGTTGCTTGAATTTTTTATCATAGCCCACCCAAAGATCCCAAACATATTTTAAAACCCTAAGCCACATAAGAATATAGCTGCCCCTCCATATAGACCTGTTGTAGCTGGTGGTGGATCAATATGAAACCACTTGCAGAAAGAAAGAAATCCTTTATGTCAGATACTTTTGATTTCCTTAAAAAGATTAAATGCCTGCCCATCAATGACAGCACTCTGTTGGTAACCGTAGATGTGGAGGTACTGTATACAATGCTTCCATATCAGTGCTTTATACAATCCAGCACTGAGTCATATCTTAAAGACAGATCAATTAAGGAGTCACACAGAAGATAGAACAGGTTAGTTAAGGTTAATTATGTGTTAACATAGGGTGGAGCTAGGAACTAAACCTTCTATTTAAGGGGTAAAATAAAACATTTCAAACCTTTGCTGAAAAAGCTTACCCAGACTCTGCCACAGCTTGCAGTGAGGGAAGGGTTAGTTTGCTTTTGCTGTCTTGTATTTTTTATTACTTTATTCCCTTCTTCTCTTTTGTATATTGTACAACAACAGAATGTACGGACAGTCCTCCACAGCCAAGCAAGCAAAATAAATCCACCGGAACCACGATGAAATCCAAATAGTTTAATAAAAATCCACAAAGCTTAGTTGGTTAAGCGCTTTTCTCTCAAAAGCGGTTTCATCAGAACATTGATTAGATAATTTATATAAAAATAAACAGCATCAATACATATAAACTTTAAAAATATATACTTTAAAATATATATATGAATAGATTCATCTATTTGTGAGTACTATAAACTTGCTAAAATAAACTTGCTAAAATATTGTAAAACTGTTAAATGTTCCCATCTTTCAGTTGTGAGTTAATATGGCGTGGCATTTTGTCATTTTATGTTCTTACTCAAACTTGTGAAGATATATCCGAATGGCTGAAGTTTGTTAATTATTCAGTGTCAGCAATGATTTATATTGTGATTTGTTTTCTTTACACTGTGTTTTGCTTGTATTTCGATTTTAATTGCATATTAAAACTAGGAAAGATACCATAGCTGTGTCTCTTGTGAGTCACACAGAAATTAGAACAGGTCAGTTAAGGTTAATTATGTGTGACATGAGGGTAGAGCTAGGAACTAAATCTATTTAATGGGTAAAATAAAACATTTCAAAGCTTTACTGGAAAAGCTTACCCAGACTCTACCACAACTTGATGTGAGGGAAAGGTTAGTTTACTTTTGATTTCTTGTATTTTTTATTACTGTATTGCCTTCTTCTGTTTTGTGTATTGTGATTTGTTTTCTTTACACTGTGTTTTACTTGTATTTTGATTTTAATTGCATACAAAATCTAGGAAATCTAGGAAAGAGACCACAGCTGTGTTTCTTGTCAGTCACACATAATTTTTTCCCAGACTCCCACCCTGGTGCTGTTGTGTTTTTAAACTCAACTGTCTACCTAGTTGCCTGCCCCTTATGTTAATTTGACCACCTATCTCCTTCCCTTTCCTCTTTCATTGGCTGTTGTGAGTAAGCACAAAATCATCATTTTGTGAAATCACTTCCCTTTAACTATTTTAACTTATTGGCCATTCCACTGTATTCCATAGAACCAGAATACAAAGTGCCCACCCCCTTTCAATCTATCTTGCTCTTTTAAAATTAGTGGCTCCCCATTTAGACAGCTAAAGCTTAAGTTACTCCCTGTTTCATATCTAACTGCTTAATGAACACTGCAGTGCTTAGGATATTAACCCATTTTCCACCTTACCTTTAAAATCTGCAACATCTATCGCAAGACAGCCAATTACTGGAGAGTCCACATTCTGCCTCCCAGTAGTAATCCTGGGATTAGTGCTTATGTTTTCTCCTGGTGAGAGAAGGAGCACAGGGGCATTATTTCCTGGAGACTGCTGATCACTGGAAAGTCTAATAATTGCTTTGTAGGTGACATTTTGGAATTTGTGCTTATATTCTGCTCCTGGTGACAGAAGGAGCAGAGCGCACTGATTTCTGACTGTTTCTGAATGGGCAGTGAGAGTCTGTACTTGGCTTTCCTGATTGGTCTGGTTGCTATTCAAGGCATCTACCAGGAAAAGACTACAACAAACCTACAGACCTTTGCATCATCTGGGACAAGACTGTGGATCAACAAACAGGCTTTTGCCTGCTTCTCTTCTTGGGATTAGTGCTAATGTTTTGCTTCTGAAAAGAGAGGAAGCAAATGAGCATTGTATCCCTGTCCCAGTAGAGTGAAGCTGTGATGAGACCACCAGCAGTAGTAGTAACCAGGCAGTAGCCATTCATGCTGCTTCCCTCTTTTCATCATTCTTATCAAGCTAATTCTTTGTTTTCAGTAAGTACTGTTTGATTTGTTTCTAACTTCAGAACATCTGCCTAAGTACTTCATTCTTAAATTTTCAAGGTCAACATATTAGTTTCCCCTCAAGTGTATGGCAGTGCCCAGACACCTTGAGTGACATTTTTATGTAAAAGCACAATTGAAATTTTGCCAATACCTTGTTGCATGCAGGACATCTAGTTTGCAGTGACAAGCACTGTCCTCAGACCTGCAAACTGGATGCTCCTGACATTGCTTTAAATTCTAACAAGAAAAAAAGCAAAGCACACTTCACAATGCAAAACTTTTAATTAAAAGTTTTGCATTGTGAAGTATGCTTTGCTTTTTTTCTTATTGGATATTTTGCACTACTTCACTTTACCAGCTTACTCATCTTTTTCATTTTGGAATTACTTTAAATTCTCACTCAAACTGTATAATCAATAAAATAGGCTCTGTTGCATGAGTATGAACTTTCCCACCAACTCCATTACCAGCTTGGTGGATATGGGCATCCTGAGGTAATACAGAAATTGCCTCATGTTTACTGACAACCAGTTAATTCTCAAACAAACTGATATGGTATGTGAGAAATGTATTTACGCAATGTCACTAGAGGCAAAGGTCTCACATAAAAGTACTCCTAATGTCAATAAAGTTGTCAGTAGTATACATGCTGCACCCATCATACACAATTCACAGCAGACATATAGACCCACATATGCTGAGGCACTTAAATGTAAACTTCCTAAACCCCAAAGACCTCCTAGATGAAGTACACATAACAAATACCCTCAGCAGCCCCAAATGCACTCCTTCAAAATAACACCCACATTAACACATACATCCACATCTCATGGAGCCTCTACTTCTAAGCCTATAAGCTAAGCGATCACACAGCCCAACATTCTGGTCATTGGAGACTCCATTGTGAGACACACTGATGTCCCTCTCATCAGGCTGAAGAAAGTCATGCTCAATTGCATATCAGGGGCTAAGATCCTCTACATTATACACGCACTCAGGTCATTGGACCACAAGTACTAGTATGACTCAGTCATAGTCCAATGTGGGTGTAAATGACCTGAGACATACCTCCCTACACTATAAGAAGAGAGACATCATGGAGCTCTTGGAATATGTGTCCCAGTACACAAGCAACTAATGAAATATCTCCAAGAAAATAATCTAATAGCAACACAACAACATGGCTTTAGACCCTTCCATAGCACCTCCACCACACAGAATTCACCAACATTGTCAATACTTATAGAAACAATGGACTCCTTGTATCTGCCACCTTCCTTGACTTGTCCAAAGCATTCAATATGGTTAACCACAATAAACTCCTTCTTTCACTAGCAACTCTAAACCTTACCACCCCTGCCATCTCTGGTTCAAAAACTACCTAGAGGGAAGGAAACAAGCTGTTATGTGGCAAAACCAACTCTCCCCCTCCCTACCAGTCTCCCTAGGAGTACCCCAAGGCTCCATCCTGGGGCCACGTCTTTTCACCCTCTTCACCAATCATCTCCCAAACAGTATTCTTAAAGCCTCAATAGTGCCATATGCAGATGATGCCACCATAATGAGCGTGGCCAGATCAATTGACATCCTTCACTCCCTAACACAAGAATGCTTTTCCCTAGCAGAAACTTGGATTACAAACCAAAGGCTCATTCTGAACCCAAGTAAAACAAAGCTAGTACTCTTTAGCTCCCACAGAGCCATACCTCCCACTGATCCTTTCCTCATCTTCTCCTTTAACAAGACCACAATCACCCTTACAAAGCATACCAAACTCTTAGGGGTTGAAATAGATAATCCTCTTAGATTTGACCTACATATTTCTATAACCATAAAAAAGTACATAAAAAACTTGGCCTACTGTATCGCAATAAAAAATTTCTCACTGACCACTCCAAAACTACAATAGCAAGGACTCGCCTACTATCCACCCTACTTTATGCCTCTAGCGTGCTTACAAATTTCCACAGATCTGACCTAAACAAACTTGATAGTTGTTATAATAAGATAGCCAAATTTGCTACAACCTCTCCCATCAGAACACATCACTGTGAATGCCTAAAAAAACTCAATTGGCTAAAACTACCACTACTACTTCAACTCAATCAACTGTCACTAGCCCACAAAATAATACATAACTCTGAAAACACCCCAGCCCTACAAAATCTTTTGCAACCCTATACCCTATTAGGGCAGAGCAGTGGTGCAGCGGTTAATGCTGTCGCCTCACAGCAAGAGGTTCTCTGGTTCGATTCTCGGCCGGGGTGCCTTCTGTGCAGAGTTTGCATGTTCTCCCTGCATTCACGTGGGTTTCCTCTGGGTACTCCGGTTTCCTCCCACATTCTAACAACATGCGTCTAGAGCATTTCTCCCCAGGCCTCCTCTGAAAACAGAATCTGTGGAACCTAGTTGGACTTTCCCGGTCAACAAATGTTAAATAAATAAAATAAATAAAATAAATAATAAATATACAACCGCCAAGCCCTTGAGGTCTAGCACACAAAACCTCCTTAAAGTAACCAAATATAACGATGAAGCTGGTAAGTCTGTCTACAGCCACTGTATAGCGAAAACCTGAAACTCCCTTCCTGCCCACATAACTGACAACAAAGCCCCATCACAGGTCAAGAAACTTGTTAAAACTCACTTTTTGAATAATCGACTGTGCTCCTGTATTCCCCCTGGCTAATGTCCATTAGAACACTTCACCTAACTTAAGTAAGTCTGCTAAGCCAACCAATCATAATACTGTACCCATTTAGGACTGTTAATCTACTGCTCATCCCATCTCTCCAGGAGTTAGGGAAACCTACCCCAGCAATGGTGAGCTCTCCATAAGCAACTAAAACCAGGAGAAGACATATTGTAAATCAATTTGTTATCCTTCTCAACTAAAACCAGACAAAGACATTTAGTGAATCAAATTGTTATCCTTCTCAACTATAACGAGCATCATCTGCTCTCTCTGAGCCTTATTCTACATTTCTCTGCTTTTACTCTGATAGTAAATCTATCACAGGAATCCTAAACTTAGGAATATTATCTAAAATGTAATATTATACTGTAGAGAATGAATGTATCCTACCTGTTAGTTAATATGTATGTCAAAGTCCCTTCTATGGAAATTGTATGTCAGAAGTCTGTCCTCAAAACTATGTTTTGTAAAAAATTGTTCTCTTGGAGCTTTTCTCCCGGGCCTCCACTGAAAATGGACTTGTAATCTGGTTGGACTCTCCCAGTCAACGAATGTAAAATAAAATAAAAAATAAATAAATGAGCGTAGCACTGAGCAGCATTTTACCTTCTCCAAGGATGAAGCCACAATATGAACAAAAGATGACTAACTTTAATAATTGGCTTAGATTCTGGAGTCATTCTAAGGGTGTGTAATATTTGTCAGCATAGAAGAAGATGGTCAACAGACCATGCTGCTTTGTCAGGTATGGTCTGGACCTCTTCCCTCTAGGAATTCACATATTGGCTAAAACATTGTCTTCTCCCATAGTGCCTCATGACATAGCAAGTCAAAAGCAAGACAATCTAAAGGTATTACTGCTCAATGCTAGGAGTCTAAACAAAAAAAACTCCACTACCTAAAAGCTGTCTTAACCCTAGAGAATGCTGACTTCTGTGTGGTCACTGAAACATGGTTTAAAGCCATGGAGAACACATTCAGCAGTGCAAGGTTATAATACCTTCCACACATTTAAACTAGTTATGACACAGACAGAGACTAAAGCTGGAGGTATCTCAATTTACAGCAAAAATAAATATACCTCAAGGCTGGTCAAACAGGATAATGCACTTGAACTACTTCGTGTTCAAGCAGGGTTGCCAGATTTTGAAGACCAAAAAAAAAAGTTTTTAATCATTGAACACGAGAAGCTGTGTGTTTGCTTTTGAACGCCTGGCAACCCTGTGTTCAAGCCACCATAGGCAAAATCTGATACTGTTTCCTTGCAAGCTATAGGTCCCCCTCTATGACCCAGGAAACTCATACCATGTATTTAAATTTATTGGAAACCCTCACCATCCAACCCAATACCATATGCATGGGTGACTTTAATTATCCCACTATTAACTGGAAATCCTATACAACACTAAAAGTGGAGGCACAGAGATTCCTGGATTTTGTAAACACAGACTGCCTGGACCAGATTGCCAATACACCAACCAGGGGTGCAACTATACTGAATCTGGTCCTCACTAATATGGGAGAGTGCTGCTCACTCCCTAGTGTAATGTCTTCCCTGGTAAGGTCAGACCACAAAATGGCCTCCTTTGAAGTAAAAATAAAACCTGGACCCCCAGCTAACCCTGAAATATTCAGGAGCGACTCTAAGGCTAACTTCCTGCTATTAAGTGATAACCTGGCAAAATTTCTAGCCCACATAAATCTTGAGATCACTGCTGCTTATGCAGAACTATTCACAGAAACCCCGTACAAGCATGTTAATAGCTGCATAGAGGCAGCTGTACCAACCAATAAGAAGTACATAACTAACTCAAAAAAAAAATAAAAAAACAAGCCACCCTGGTGGAATCACAAAATCAGTAGGCTATATAACAGAAGGAAGAAAATCATGGCAAAAATTAGGAGGTGCAGCACCCAGTGGGATAAAAGCACTGTCTTCAAAATAAACAAACAACTCAGAGGATAAATAAAATCTACTAATGCCAAATTTGAGGTAAATTTAATCTTCCAGGCCAAGGACATCTACAAGGCATTCTTTGGCTATATCCGCATCCTCAAAGGCAATACACAGTTGTGTGCAGAGATCATTGTAAATGGAGCCAGCTATACTGAGCCAGAAGATGTAGCAAGTTCATCTCTAACTTTACCCCTCTCTTCCCTCAGCCTTTCCTCAGGAAATACCATCAAATATAAATTCTCATGATATCATTAGGGAACAGATCCTTAATGCCTCTCCAAGGCCAATAACACTGCATCAATGGGCCCAAACAATATCCAGTGATGCCGTCTAAGCAGCATGCAACATGACCTATCAGGCCTTTGGAATTACTATTTAACTGTAGACTCCTAACAGGCTTCATGCCTCATCAATGGAGAACAGCAACAGTCATTCCTTTGCACAAAGGTGGGCCATCTGCAGACCCTGGAAACTATAGACCCATATGTCTCACTAGTCCTATACGCAAAACCATGGAAATAATTATCATGGAAATGATCAATAATGATATAGTCATCTTCTAGACTGGACCCAGCCCAGTTTAGTTTCATCAAGGCAGGTCATGTGTACTCAGACTGATGGACTTCTTTAAGAAGGTCAACAAAACAATGGATGAGTGCAGAATGGTTCACACTGCCTACCTTGATCTGGCTAAGGCATTTGACACAATACCCTTCTTGGACATTGTTTTCAAACTCAAGAGGTTAGATACAAACCCATATGTCACTAAGTGGATAGTCAATTGACTCACAGACAGAACCCAGGAAGTTAGAGCTGGGGAGTCCACCTCTACAAAGAGGCCAGCCACAAGTGAAGTCCCTCGGGGATCACTCCTTGGACTGCTACTTTCTGTCATTTACTTCTCTGAAGTCAAGACCAATGCCAAAGGTCTCTGGCTGACTAAATCTGCAGATGATTGCTAATTAGAAGCTGTCATTGAATCCCACACTGACACAAAAGTTCTCCAGAAAGGACTGACATAGACAAATAACTGGTGTCAGAGTTATGGACTAAAACTAAATGCCAAGAAATGCATAATAGTATCCTTTGGGAAGTCATCCACCCCTGGTAACAATCATAGTGACAACACACCCCTTAGAGTTGACCCTGTAGTCAGGGACTTAGGGACACATATAGACAATAACCTAGCCTTTGACAATCACTTGTCTGCAATAGTGAGGAGATCCATTCTATGTTGACCAACTTATAAACAAAGGTATGACATCTAGGTCCAAGGAAGTCATTATTTTACTGTATTCGGCATTCATCAGATCTGTCATTGAGTACAGTGCCCCTTTGGTATGTACCCAACCAGGCTTATCCAACAAATGGAATGTCCACTGAGGTTCCTCACTAAAAGAATACAGGCCATAAATAAAATGTCCTATGCAGACTGCCTCATGGCTCTAACCCTGTATTTTGTCTCCTACAAGCTGTTGAGGGGAGAGCTATGCCTGGCATACAGAGCATTGTCAGACCCCACTCTGATGGACCTCCTGCATATCCACAAAACAAACAGCACCAGAATTACCAGTTCCAAAGACTTAAACCTTGCCTGTGATATTAACAGGACCTGCTGGAGAGACAGGTATATATTCCATATACTATGCTGTCTCTGGAACAGGCTCCTCATCCATGTGAAGCAGAGTTCCACCCTAACCCAATGCAAGTGTAACTTGAACAGTTGGATGGGGAACAGGAAATTCATCCTTGGCTTGGCACCTATGTCTCTAATGGACACAGACAACCTGCAAATGGTTCATCTCCCAGGCCCCTGTTTGTAAATGTTTCATCACCCAAGCCCCCGCTTACACTTTTCAGGGCTTCAAATTGTCAGAGATTTGGGATACATGGCTATACTTAAAAAGGCCCTTGTGGTCGTTAGTCTAGTAAACATCTATGAACTTATGAGCAACGCAGCTCTCCCTCGAGAGACTGAGATCCTGGGTAAGCTTTTGGTCAACCTCCTTAGTAACAGTTATTTCACTTTCCTTGGCCAGTTCTACAGACAAACCACCAGGATAGGCATGGGTGCAGCCATAGCATCCAGCCTGGCTAATGTAACCTTTGGGAAATGGGAGGAGGAGACAGTGTTCCAAAGTAGCTACATGGACTCCATCAAATGTTATCTACGTTTTATAGACTACAATCTGATGTTTTCATTCTCTCCTCAACTATTTGGTTCAGATTCAATCCTCAGGCCTGACTCAGCTCTTACTAAACTTGTGGTAACCAAAAAGCTCTCAAGCTTCTCCCTTATCCATAATGCACCAACCCCTAACATACCTCAGATATCATTTGCCACTTTTACCGATAGGATGTGGTCAGACATTGCTTTTGAGCTTCAACATTTTTGTCAGATAAGATAGCATTTTTCTTCATATAAATATATATATATATATATATATATATATATATATATATATATATATATATATATACATTTCTTTGCTTTGCCTTCTAATTTTTTTTTCTAGTTTACTGTTTTCCTCATACCTTTGTACTCATCGTAGTTCTTTAAACACCATCATCTCTATATATCTCTTACTGGTCTTACACAATAGTGTATTTCTAATTACCATTTTTGGTAATACCTTTCCTTTTCTTCTTTCTATTATAAAAAAAAAAATCTCCTTTCTGATTTATTTCTTTTGTTGTAAGAATGGCTGAGAAGGGCCCTTCTGGCTTTAAGAAGTGTACAATGTGGGCATAATTTGCTTATTTCGGATGCCCACAATTTATGTGTACGATCTGGCACAACTTTACTCCCCATGCTTTAGTGGACAGGAAGAATAAATTAAAATTGAAAGGCTTGCTGCTTTCTTCTTTTGAAGAAGCAATTTCAGAGGCTCAGTCCCCCAAGCTTAAGACCAAGGAGCTGAAACTTCCTCTCCTTCTAATTCCTCAACTCCATCCTTGGAGTTGTCTAGGAAGATGAATAAGTCAGATTTGAGGAGGTCTCAAACCTCTTCCCCTTTAAATCCAAAGAAGAAGAGGCTTACAGATCCTATGTCCTCAGAGCTGACCAAAAAATATTGAGAACTGACAGTGTTGGATCCTATTGTTATGCCTCCCTCTGTGGATCCAGTTCCTTCCAGGGACTCATTTCCCTTTTTAGAAAGGCACCATGCTAAGTCACCTACCCCAGCCTCATCTCAATCCTCCATTATTTTCACTGAAGAAGATGTGGATAGAATGATGAGAAAGTTTCTCTTGGTGCAGATCCAGTTGGGTGTGTTACCAGCTTCTAGCACTTTGGGTCAGGAGGTCCATCCTTTGACCACACAACCACTTCAGACTCCTTCTCTGATCCCTTTGGTTGCTTCAGAGTCCCTGGATCTGAGTCTTCTTGGGTCCATCAGGCTTTGATCCAAAGATGATCCTATCTTTGGATCTGAAGCTAACTCACAGTGCCATGGCTCTGACATCTTCGAATCTGGAGGAATCTTGGAGCCAAAGCTTCCTTGTCAAAGTCCAAGGCACCGAGATCAACTTCAAAGGTCTCAGAGCTGTCTCTGAACCTTGGTGCTTCGGCATGAGACAGCTCGGCTCTGACTTCCTCCTTGGGGAGATTGCTTTTGGGGTGGGAGGAGACTATGGTCCAGAAGCCTGCCCTTCTTGGTGCTGAGGTCTCATTCCCCTGGGCAGTCTGCCTTTGAGGTTGTGAAGAGGGTGTTTTCTTCCCCAACAGAACTGATGGTCTCAACCCCCTTGGATTTTCACTTCAGCACCCAGATGTCTCTGTGTTTGGATCCTCATCATTCCACTCCACAGGGACAGCCAACTCGAGACTTCCAGTCTAACCAGCAGGGTCTTATAATCTTTTCTAATATGTCCCCAGAAGACTCCTACTGAGGAAGCCCCTAAGAAGAGAAAGTGTAAGAGGAGGCACTTGGACTCTCCACAGGAGTCAGTCACTGAGGTTATGGACTTCGATGAGGGTGAGGGATCCCCATGATCACCTCCAGAAGACATTTCAAATGGAGACATCCTTGATATCCCAAAACAGAGAGGTGATTGGACCCCCAGCAACCCTTCACCTGAGGAGTAGGTATTTCTTGAGGCCTTTGGAGTTTGCCCAGCTACTTCCTGGGTTACTCTGATTGCTGATGAGCTCATTGATTTGGTCTCTCTGTGGGCCCAGAAGGAGCCTGACAATGGAACCAATTCCCAGAAGGCCAGATAGGATTCTAACACCACCTGTGGGGGAATTTTGGGCTAAAAGGGTGCCTGTAGATGCCATGGTTATGGCAACATTTTCCCTTAGGTCATTGAATTATTTGGCCCATTTTATTAGGTTGCAAAGGGATTTAATCAAAGAACTTTCAGTTTCCTTTTCAGGGACCATTTCTGCTGAGGTCCAATTGTCTGTGGCTTCTCAGATGGCTACACTCCAATCTATCTTGAATTTGTCCATACAGCTGAAGGCACTTCAAGAGCAGTGGGTTCAGCCATATCTATTAGGAGGCATGCCTGGATGTGCTTATGTGATTTTGCAGAGTCCTTCAAGCTTTTGTTCATCAATGCTCCTTTTGACAGTACTTCTTTGTTTGTGAAATACACATTATCCAGGTGTGGGAAGGATGGAAGACTCTTCCCGTATGTTTTTCAACCCCTCAAAGATCTTTTTCTAGGAATCAATGAGGTGGTATGAAGATGTTGTTCAGGAAGTCCCAGGGTCCTTTCCATGAAACATGTAGAAAACGTTCCCCTAGGGGCAGAGGGGGGAACTCTAATGATCAACGCCACCCCTGTGGCAGAGAAGGCCTGCAAAAGCAGGTGTCCATAGATTCTTTCTCTGACAGACACTATCAGCACTTCTGAAAGGAGGCCCATATGTCCACCTCTGGAGGCAATCGGGGGTTGACTATCCCTGCACCAGAGAGCCTGGCTAGACATAACAAAAGATACTTGGGTGCAAAGAATTATTTCCAGAGGTTATATAATAACCTTTTCCCTTCCACCCCCAACTCTATGAAAAATTCCTGATGTTTCACCCAGTCAGAGGAAAGAAGCAGTGATACAAATACAAAAGCTGCTAGAAAAAAGAGTCATCCAAGAGGTCCTGCCAGAACAGATAGAATCCAGAACTTACTCAAGATTCTTTTTAGTGCCAAAGAAAATAGGGGACTGGAGAACAATTTTGGATCTTAGCAACTTGAACAAATCAGTTCAACACACAAAGATTCGGATGGTCATGGTTCAGTCCTTTCTCCCTTTTCTGAACAAGGATGACTGAATGTGCTCAATAGACCTTCAGGATATGTACTATCCCATAAAGATGAACAGACAATCCAGAAGGTATTTACACTTCTGGCTGGGAGCTAGTCATTACCAGTTCAGAGCTCTGCCCTTTGGCCTCATCACAGCCCCCAGGGTGTTTACCAAATGTACGGCAGTTATGGCAGCTCACTTGAGACTGCTAGGATTCCATGTGTTTCCATATCTAGATCACTACTGCCCTAACCAGGCATCTGTTAATAAGGGCAAGAAATCAGGTACTCCATATTTGTTCTCATCTTGGGATAACCATAAATTACAACAAGTCTCACATACAATCAACTCAAAACTTGGAGTTCATAGGAGCAGTTTTCTACACAAAGTCAGTGATAGCTTCTCTTCCTCTCTCAACAGTACATACTATCAGATTGCAGGTCATTCAAATAATTTGAAGTATCAACATTTCAGCCTGCTTGGTCCTTCAAGCTCTAGGGTCAATGTCACCAGCAATAACCTTAGAACCTCTAGCCAGATTTCATATCAGAATTCTTCAGTGGATGTTATCAACAGAGTGGTCTATTCTTTATGTGCGCATATCAGTACAAATAAGAATTCCTCAGGCATGCAAGAGGGATCTCAGGTGGTGGATTCAATCAAATTGGGTTCTACAAGGTGGTCCATTCCTTCTCCCTCAGCCCAAGGCCATAGTGGCCGGAGAGGTTTCCCAGTTGGGATGAGGGGGCACTTTCTGGAGAAAACAGTCCAAGGCACTTGGTCCCCAGAAGGGGCCAAATTGCATATCAATGTCCTAGAGATAAGAGCAGTGCTTTTAGCATTGCAGGCCTTCCAGGATGCTCTTCTTTCATGGATGATTATGATTCAAACAGACAATATGTCAGTAGTTTGGTACATCAGCAAACAAGGAGGGACCAGATCATACCTCTTGTGTCGAGAAGCACTCAGACTGTGTCAATGGGTGATCTCATCCAACTACTTTCTCAAGGCAACACACACTCCAGGAAGGTGCAGTGTGATAGCAGACCAATTGAGCAGGTCAATTCTTCTACCTCATGAGTGGTCCCTCAACAAGAAAGTGGAAGAAATGATCTTCCATTGATGGGGCCAGCCTTTCTGCTGCTTTTTTGCTTCTCTCTCCTAAACAACAAATGTAACAGCTATTTTGACCTAATCCCCACAGGGGGAATTTTTGAGGGCTACTCTACTTCATGATTGGCCTCCTGGTCTGCTTTATGCCTTTTCACCAATTCCATTAATTCTGAAATTTCTACAGAAAGCTGTCAGGCTGAAGAGCAAAATCATCCTCATTGTACCTTACTGGCCTCAACAGATTTTGTGCCCTTTCCTATGGCCTCATCTACTTTACAAACCTTGGATTCTGAATCCAATTCCAGACCTTCTGTCTCACCCAACAAAAATTAAAAGAACGAACATTTACAACCCTGAATATGAAAACAGCGACACATAAACGCGAACTGCTAAAAGACCAAAACACAAAAACATTGAAAATTGGAACGCCGAACGTATTCCCTTGGCCAGCAGGGTGATCATGGAAGGGGAAAAATCCACCTTAAAAGATGTTTTTGACTTCATTAATCAATCCACTAACTTCCTAAAATTCATGTGTAACAGCAGCAAAACACCAGTTACCTTTCTGGACCTCACCATAGCTAAAGATCTGGAGAAGGGTACTCTAACTAGCAATCTCTTTAGGAACCCACTCAGGTAAGCATACTGCTGCACAGTAGAAGCATGCACCATCAAATCGCAAAAAAGAATGTTGTGAAATCCCAGGGAATGAGGATTGTGAGAGTTTCACAATAATTGAAAGATTTTTCTACCAATCTAATGAGTTTACGAATGGACTTTCTTGACAGGGTCTACAGGGAAAATTACTTCACAACATCCTCTAGCTAATTACAGCTCTGAATAAATGATCCCCCAGGTAGAACTACTAGGGAATTTCAACATGGATATACTGACAAAAATTATGAAAACAGAAAAAGGAGCATGGTTTTAACATTCACTACCAACTACAAAGAAATTGTAAAATAATTACAGACACCCGGGTCATCATTTCCATGAACAAACAGCTGGAAACAATACTTCAACCTAGGCCCTCTTCTATGGTTTGAAGAGCAAAGAATGTGAGAGACTGTGTCCAGAGCAAAGGCAAAACCATGTAACAACTAGAGGGACCTTCAAATGTGGACTGCCCTACTGCACCTTTTCTGAATATCTGAGTAACTCTGACCATTTCTATTGCCCCAACTCCAGCGAGACTTACAGGAGTCACAAGTGGTGTGATTGTAACACTCAATTTGTCTTCTATAGACATAACTCTTAAAGTGCTCAAAAATCCACTGGTGAAGCACCATATGGAAAACCCTGTACATGAAAGATTTAGATTTCATGTACAGGATAAACTAGAAACAGGGTCTCTTGAAGGCACCAGGAATGCCATCTTTGAGATGATGGCGCTCTACTGGATCATCAAACTAAAGGCTTGGAAACCACCTGGACACAACACTTGCATTTCTAAGTGTTGTAATACTAAGAAAGCTAAACCAGTCTGTTTGACTGAAAACAAGATGAACTGGTCCAGAAATCTACAAAAAGGACTGATAAAAAAGGTGGACACCTAAGCACTTACTCCGCTGTATTGATTTCTCACATGGATCTGAAGACGCCATACGGCAAAACTTTTTAAAATATTTGGGAATCCTTGGTATCTCAAGCAGGATAGTTTCTTCACTTAAAGTAGTAATACATGGTTCTGTTTAAACAAGGAAAAAGAAATTATCTTGCTTTAACAGGCTGAGTTGCTTTTGGACTTTTCTTGAATGTGGTTAACCAATATTGTTATATAACAGAAATACTGTAAGAGGATGGGAGAGGACTAGCCAATATGGATACCCTACCCCATTAGTGGACATATGGTCATATTCAAACAAGGTGTATTTTACCTAAACCAATTAAAGCACTCTGCCATTTTGACATATTCAAATTAGGTGCATTTTAGCTCTACCATTTAAAACAACTGGCTATTCTGATCCCTCCCTTCACAAAGTCCTTATAACCAGGACAGAGCTCACTGTAAAACCATTAAGTTTTGACTGCATGAACACTCATCCATTCAGTTTTTCTAAAAATTGCACAATTTGCCTTATTCCTCTGGAGGGGAGGGATAGATAAGCCATGTACAGTCAGCTGTGGGTCAGATTTGTTATCCATGTCCCTGGATTACGGGTAAGATGTCACAAGCTGCTTTCAATGTGCAGATGTTTGGTATTCCTTTTGAAAATTAAGGACAACTCAAAAATACTGCTCGTGATTCTCTTTTGGCCCAGACAACATTGATTCTTCATTCATTTTCATCTATCCAAGGGAAATCACAACAAAACACCCCTACAGATGGACATACTCATACAGCAAAAGGGCTTTCTCATTCATCCAAGCTTATAAACTCTCAGTTTGGCACTTTGGATGTTAGGCTCCTAATTTCCTTTAGGCATATCTTTTCTGATAATGTGCCACAAATATTACAGAAGACAACAAAACCTGCTGCAAGATAATCTTACATCTCCAAATGTTAAAGGTTTTCTATCTGATGCCAGCATAGAGATCATGTCCCTTATTAACTGGCTATTCCCATTTTCCTCAAATATTTGTGTGAGTTATACCTCTCAACTGTCCCTGATTTTCAGGGATGTCCCTGATATTTACTCAAATTTTAGCTCTGTCCCTCTTAATCCCTCCTAAAACTGGTGACTTTTGGAGAAAAGTTGGTGAATTACACTTAAATAATGACAACAATTATTATAGACTTCTTTTACTTCAGAAAATGTATATTAATTCACATCCAGTCATTCTGTCAATGTTTCAAGTTAATAGTACTAATATTTTAAAAGTATCCCTGATTGTCCCTGATTATTTCTGGATTTGTCCTCGATTGTTGAGATTTGTCCCTGATTGGTTGAGAGCTATGGAGCGCTACTTAATTCAGGGATGGCATATTCCTCTATTAAAGGCTATTTATCAGCTATTTCTGCCTGTTTGCCTATGGAAACCCAACTTCTTCTTCATGTTACGAGGACAACAAAATTCCTGAAAGGCATCCTTCACATCAGACTCCCAAGAAAATCCATTCCCGATCCTTGGGTCCTCATGTCTGTATTGGAAAAGTTGACCTTTTCCCATTTTAAACCAGCCTCTTCTTCTTTAAGGATCTGTACCTGCAAGACTAATTCAAAGTGGATAACAATTTAATTCTGGCATATCGGAGACTGCAATCTTGATGGTCCAAGAGATATGACTATGAAACAATGAAACAATGAAAATATGGAGGACAGTCCTTTTAGTGACTATGACTTATGCCAAAAGTCTCAGAGTTAGAGTTATAAGCTTGTATATCCTCTCCACCCTTCATGATTGTTCGTAATGACAGGGTTCTTCTCTGCCTAAGGGAGTAAATGAAATGTCTTTAATTTTAAACCAGTTAGCCATCTTCCTACATTTTTCTGTAACCGCAAAATAAGGGGGAAAGAATTCTTCATTTACAGGATGTTCACACACATCTCAGATTCTGTTTAGACAAAACTAAGCTAATCAGAAAATCTAAATCTGACCAGTTGTTTCATTTGAATGTAAACATATGGGTTTCCTGTATCAAAAAAAAAAACATTTCCAGATGGATTTTTTTGTTATATCGTTTTGTTGCACTTTGTATTGAAAATCTCTTCAAGACCAGGTCAAAGCTTATTCTATAAGAGTTGTTACCTCTTCAGGAGCCTTTTTAAAGGGCATGTATTCAAGAACTGTTCTAGAAGTAACCACTTGGTGTTCATTCCATCCTTTCGCTAAACATGTTTTTTCCACCGAACTGGTTCTGGTAGATATTTTCTTCAAGGTGTTCTGGACTCCAGTTCTGCACCTCAGACCTCTCCAAATTCAGTATAAAAGTTTTGTAAAGCTTCCTATAAGCAATACTATAATAATGATCTAATGAAGGGCATTGTACAATTGTATAAGAACTTACCATAACTGTAGATGTCCAAATAGATCACTGTTGCAATATATGCACCCTCTTCTTTCCCCTATGTTGTACTTCCTCTTTTTTAGGTTTCTTGGCTTCGGTGGACTTACTTTTCTTTTCCCCTCTTCCCATGTACTTGAAACTTTTTTTTCTCTTTACTTTTAACCTCAAGATTCCTTTTTCTGGGGCAAGAAACTTTGAAGAACGGTGCTCCCATATGTCCCTTATGTATCAGCCCATAGTCTTGTGTACTGGTCATAGGTTGGATAAAATGAGCGAGAGGAAGGAGTCCAAACTTTTGTAAACTGGATGGACTTATGGTATGCTTGGTAGGATATGTTCTATTAGTAAGAAATAATGAAACAATGATCTATTTGGGCATAAACTGTTAAGGTAAGTTCTTATACAACTGAACTTTCAACACTGTCACACCATACAAACAAAAAATGTTAACATTTTTAAACAACCTTACTCTGCCTTCTTAGAAACCCTTAACTGTTCAGTTGTTAAAGTATCTATGACCCAGTTAGTATGATTGTTATCCTGTGGAATGGATAAATGGCCTTTCTTGCTAATCTGTATTTTATTTTATCCTGCTTCACACATACTCACACTCACAGATACAAACACTCACACACTCACACTCACACTCATACAAAGATACAGACACACACTCACACATGTTTGCACATAAGAAAGATTTTCATTTGTATGCAATCTTGAAGTGTGCCACTACATTTGATCATATTAAGTCTTCATAAAGACTCTTCCATGAGCCCATAACTGTTGATATGGAAAAAGTACTTCCACATATTGACCTGCGGTGTCTTCCCACTTTTTTCATGCTGTGACTGTTGTATTAGTACATTTCTTCTCCAAAAGATGCTGCTTTCTATGTTCATAGGTAAGTACTAGGCTATCAGACTGCAGACTATTACAAGCCTAGCCAGAGGTCAGAACCAAACCCTGTACCTTGTATCTCTTATGAAGAGACTTTAACCATTATCTAATCCTACCTGGAAAACGCCAGCTTTCGTAATCAGCAGCATTTGCTAATTATTTCAAGAACGTACATATTTCTCTCATATCTCCTTTCTCTGCCTTTTTTTTCCATTCAGGGCGTACATTCTGAGATCCTTCAGACTCTTTTTAGTACTCTTTTTTTTCCCTGCATGCACTGTGATTTATTAAACTTATTTGGAGAGTTCCCACAGTTTAGCAGAGATCTCCAGAATTTCTTACTTTGCCTGACCAATGAAAGCCAGATTGAGCTCACTAGCAGTAGACCCCATCAGAAACAATTAAGCAACTATCAGAAGAGTTTATGGAGACAGTGGAAGTGTTTGGAGGGCAGGAATAGCAGATGCTCTTCCAATTAAGGAGAGCAGAAAGGAAATGCATTAGGCTATAGGGAGGATAACAAAATAACAATGGAAATACCATGGACATCCTGGAGCATGACATTGTATTCAGTAAACAGTACTACATTATATAATACAAAATCACTTCATGAATCAGCACTGCCTCAGTATACCAACATTATGATCAAAATTGAGTGTACTTATGAGTTTATCTAAATAAATATATCTATCTGATCTATCTTTATATATAAAACTGTCTGTTTATGAATCTACAGTTGCCTCAGTTATAGCAACAAGATGATCAAAAATGTGATATATCAGTTGTGTGTGTGTGTGTGTGTGTGTGTGTGTGTGTGTGTGTGTGTGTGTGTGTGTGTGTATATGATTGTCTCATGAAATTTCGAATGCTCACAAGAGTTATCATACAAAGAGTGACCATTTTAGAACAAATCTGAAATGATTAAAAATATACAAAAGTAAAATTCATTTTTGTGCAAGGAGGCCAGCCCTCCTGTACCCCGTATACCTCCTACTAATTATATATTCTAACCAAGAGATCATCTAACAATGGGGTGAGGGCAAATTCCCTTACCCCGCTGCAGCGCAATCTCATACAAATGTTGCCAGCAAATACTCCATTTGAAAGAACTTTTGCTTATATGAGTGTTTGCATTTTTTTTTAAAAACAGTAAAACATGTTCGCTCATAGAGGCACACACACACACACACACACACACACACACACACACACACACACACACACACACACACACACACACACACACACACGCACAAAGATACATACAATGATATGGCTAAAATACAGTGAAGGAACACAATAGTAAGCTGGATAAGATACTACAGAGAGAGAGAGAGATCAGTGTATTTTTTTTTCTTACAGAAATATAGATTTCCTTATACTTAAGGAGCAGTGGAAGCATACACTATCAGGTTAAATTTTTTTTTTTATTTCTTGCTTCACTGGAATTGTTTTGAATGATTTTTGAAAGTTCTATGACATGCATCATGGGCATTGTTTCTCTGCTCTGTCACTGAGAAGGCCTATTATTAAGTTATTCTCAATGTTATTCCATCTAATGGAAAAACTGTCTTCCTTGGTAATCTGTGTATACTTCCTCCCAGTACATCAAAAAGCAGGATGACAGATAGATGTACCCCTAACCCCCCCCCCCCCCACACACACACACCAGAAGAATGTTCTGTCATATAAATTCATGAAACATTTCATTCTGGATTGCCTTTGGAAGGCTCTTCTATGCATCCAAAATTCTTGCTGTGAGAAAGTATTTCCTGATATTGGGCTGCTTGCCAGAATCTTCAGATTGAGTCATTTGACTTGGCATATTTCTTCTGTAAAATGTGCTGCCTTCTAGGACTATGCTAAATTTCTTCAATACATAACTATTTCCTTAATGTCTTCTCCCTCATTCTTTTATTCCAAGGAATGTATACTGAGTTCCTTCAGATTTTCCCTTGCTCTTTTTCTGCAAGTGTTGTATTTTTACCCTTCTCTTCATAGACTCCATTCTGTATCACTTAAGAGTGATCTCCAGAACTGTATATATTAGTAATGGTGTGATCTCACCAACTCTTCAACAACATCCATGGAGAAAGAATAGCTTATGCTTTCTTTTGGTGACCTTATCTTATACATCATAGTGCCCCTGCCTTAATGGCTTTTAATGTTTTCTTACTTTCACTGACCAATGAAAGCTGTAATGAGCTTACTGGGGGAAATGCCTATCACCATCAGAAACAGCTATGAAGCTGTCAAAAGACACAGCAAATACAGTGGAAATGTTGATACAGATGAAGCTATAGATGCACTGGCAAAAAGGACAGTCAAAGTTGAACATGTGATATAAACAGGATAACAAAAACAACTGCGGCAATGTTGTGGGTAGTTCTTTGGTATCTTATAGTATTCCTTAAACATGGTACACCATATTATAAAATCAAAGCTTCTGGTAACATGCAGTCCATGCAGATCTTATGTTCCTTTTTCCTTTTCCTTAGGGTTGTTGGGGGTTCTAGATTAACTTAAAGTCCTCCAGCATTCTTACCTTTTGCCTCTCCTGTGCTTAATGATTCTGGAACCTTCTCTTTCAATGGTTGAAAACATCTCCCACAATGGCCACTCTTAAAAAGACACTGAAAACTCATCAGTTAGAGCTTTCATATTAACACTGTTTTACAGTTTTAATTTACTCCAGCCATACTTTTCTAAAAATTGCAGTAAAGTGATCTCATCAACTGCATGTATGGATAAAGAATAACTTTTGTTTTCTGTTTGCGATGCCTTACCTTATACATCATAGTACCCTTGCCCTAGTGAACTAAGAATAGTACCCATCAAAAACAGCTTAGAGGCTGTCAAAGGAGTTAACAGAGATGACAGAAATGTGTGAGAGGGCAAGAAAGTACAGTTGTGTAAAATCTTACCATAACGGTAGATGTCCTTGCCTTCACCACTGCAGTATTCCTTACAAATGGGATTCCATGCCGTGAAGTCCACCATCTGGCCAGTTTACCAGAGTCTACCATTGCTTTACGGTATGCTGAACATCACCTGCACACTCCTTGCATATGGTAGGGAATTAAGGTGATGTTCAGGTGTACCATCCTCAGAACTGATTGCCCCAGTAGGAACAGCAGTCCAAGGAAAACCAAGGAGAAGCTACACATCCAGGAAGGAAAAAAAAACAGGGGGATGGAGGGAGGGAGTGACCAGGGGGGGTAGAAGAAGGGAGTGAATATTGGAGGCAAGGCGATCTACCATTATGGTAAGATTTTACACAACTGTACTATGTCCTTACATTCACCACTGCAGTATTCCTTACAAATGGGAGAGTGCCAAAGCTCAAGAAGAAACTTGGGAGGTGGAAGCAGCAGGGCCTTCCAAGAAGCCATGAAGAATGGTATGAGATACCATCCAACTGGTAATGTTTGGTAAAGGGATGCACAGACGTCCAGGTAGCAGCTTCAAGAATAGAATTAGCAACTAAGCCTTTGAAAAAAGCACCAGAAGAAGCCACAGCTCTAGTGGAAAGAGCCTTTACAGAAGAAGGAAGGCTCTCACCATGAAAAGTGTAAAAAAAGGAAATAGCTTTTGAAATCCAAGTGGAAATAGTTTGCTTGGAAACAGCCAAACCTAAAGACCTAAGATGAAAGGAAACAAATAACTGGTCAGATTTTCTAATAGCTTTAGTTTTATCCAAATAAAATCTGAGCCGTCTATGCACATCTAAGGTGTGCAGCACCCTCTCACTGTCAGATTGTGGAGAGGGGAAAAAAGTAGGCAAATTAATAGACTGATTAAGTGAGAACTCATTAAACACCTTGGTCATGGAAGAAAGATTAGTATGCAAGGACACCCTGTCCTCATGAAATATCAAAAAAGGAGGACAAGCAATAAGGGCTTGCAACTCAGACATGCATCTGGCAGAAGTAAGAGCTAACAAAAGAACTGTCTTCCAAGAACAATGTTGCAAGGAAGCTGAAACAACAAGATCAAAAGAAGCCTGAGTCAATTTTTCCAGAACGAATTTAGGATCCCAGGGAAGAGGAACAGGCTTCCTGGGAGGTCTAATATTAGATATGCCTTTAAGAAATAGCCTCAAATCTAGAAGCTAATGGGGGAGTTAAAGGCAGACAAGCAGAAAGAGCTGATAAGTGGGCCTTAATAGATGAATAGGCCAAACCAGCATTGAGCAACTCACACAAATAAGAGAGAACCAAAGGAACATCCATGGAAAGTGGGTCCAGGTCACGAGAAAGACACCACATAGAAAAACTCTTCCATTTATACAAGTAGACTTTCCTAGTAGTCAGTTTCCTGGCCTCCTGCAAGACTTGCAGCATGTCCTCAGAAAAAAGGTGTCTATGAAAACCCTATCACCCACAGTGTCAGTTGAAGAGTAGACAGGTGGGAAAGGTTGAGAGACCCCTTGTCTTTTGTGAGGAGATCCACCCTGTGAGGTAACTTGTGGTGATTGTCCTTGGCTAGATGCAAAACTAAAGGGAACCAGTGCTGTCATGGACAAAAGGGAGTCATCAACAAGAGTTTGGGAGTATCCTGTTGAATCTTGAACAGGCCTCTCGGAATAAGAGAAAGGGAAGGGAATGCATAAAGAATCATCCCCTTCCAAGAAAATGAGAGGGTGTCCACCTTCCATACCAGAGGAGGTGGGACTCAGAGGAAGTTGTCTGTTCAGAGGAGAGGCAAAGAGATCTACTTGAGGAGTACCCCACTGGTGAACAATGTCCAGAAACACATCCCTGTGAAGCATCCATTCATGGGACTGAGAGAAGGACCTGCTCATATCATCTGCCACAATGTTCTGACCTGAAGGAATGTAAACTGCTTGAAGAGACACTTGATACTTGATAGCCAGATCCCATACCAGAAGTGTCAGCCGGCAAAGAAGGTAAGATCTTGTACCCCCCTGTTTGTTGATGCACCACGTAACTGTGGTATTGTCTGTGAACACCTTGAGAAGCCCCGGAGAGAAGAGAGGATGAAAGGCCTGAAGAGCCAGCATAAGAGCTCTCATCTCTTTGATGTTGATGTGCTCCTTCTGCTGACAAAACAACCACACTCCCTGAACCCTCAGGGAGACAAACATTGCTCCCCATTCCACATCTGAAGCATCTGTGAACAGATCCAGAGAGGGAAGAGGAGGTTGAAAAGGGAGCTCTGGATTCAGAGACAACTGCTGAATCCACCACAGAAGTTCTTTCTTGAGAGATGGGAGAAGAGGAACAGGAAAGTCTAGAAGCCACACAGACATCAGAAACCACTGGAACTTCCTCAGGTGGAGTTTGGCCAGAGGGAGCATTAAAATGGTGGAAGCCATGAACTCCAGAGATCTCAGAAACTCCCTGGCTGTAATGCAGGCCATGCGAAGAAGATTTTGAAAGAAAGAAATGAGAGTTGATGCCTTTGGAGGAGGCAGGGATGCTAGCACTGGCACCATTTGAATCCTGCAACCCAGAAAGACATGATCCTTAGAAGGAGTCAGAGAAGATATTTTGAAGTTTATTGTGAACCCCAGGCTCTGAAGAAGAGAAATGGTAAAATGAATATTTTGCAAAAGGGCCTCTGGAGAAGATACTTGAATCAGCAGGTCATCCAAAATATTTTGATCCCTTGAATCCTGCAAAAGGCAATCACAAAAGAAAGGCATTTGGTGGATACCTTTGGGGCAGTAGAAAGGCCAAAGGGCAAAGCACAGAACTGAAACTGCCAGGAAGCAGCAGAGAAATGCAAAAATCTTCTGAAAAGAGGATGGATCGGAATACGGAGATAAGCATCCTTGAGGTCCAGAGACATCAGAAAGGCCTGAGGGAGCAAGAGAGGAAAAGGGATTGAAGGGACAACATCCAAAAGGAAGGCACCTTCAGAAAAGTGTTTAGATGGGAGAGGTTTAGAATACATCTCCAAGTACCTTCTTTTCTGGGAGCAAGAAACATTCTTGAATAAAACCCTTTTCCCCTTTGGGACACATGCACCTCTTGAATAGCACCCTGAGACAAGAGGCCTCAAAGAACCTCAGAGAAAAAAGGAAGTTGTTCCCAAGGAGGCTGAAAATGCCCAGAAAAGGAAGGTGGGAAATACAGACCATGAAGTACCCTTGCCGAATGATTGACAGAACCCAAGAATCTTGGGTGATTCGGAGCCAAACAGGAAGAGAAAGAGAAAGGTGAAGAGAAAGGGGAATGTGGCTGGGAACAGGTGGATAGTCAAACAGCATCTGGTTTGTCAGGACAGGAAGGCTTAAGAATCCCTGCAGTCTGAGTGGCCTTAGCAGGAGGAGTCTGTTTACTACCATGTTTACCTTTAGAAGGAGGGTGAGATTACCTATGAGCAAAGGCTGGCTTAGAAGGGTATTTTCACTGAAATGTAGGCACAGGAGAAACAAAGACATGCTTTAGCTCCTGTAAAGCCTTCCCCTTGTCCTGGAGAGACTTAAATAAACCAGCAGTCGCTTCAACAAACAAAAGATTATTATCCAGAGAAGCATCCATCAGCTTAGTCTTAATATCATTGGGCAAAGGTTGAAGCCTAAGCCATGAATATCTCCTCAGAACTGAACCAGAAGCAGCAGTCCTAGAAGAGGCATCTGCTGCATCATAACTACAGTTGATAGAATGATGAACTACCTGAGAGGAAGTCCCTAGCAAGGAAAGAGCAGAAGAGTTAC
Source organism: Protopterus annectens (assembly GCF_019279795.1). Taxonomy (NCBI): domain Eukaryota; kingdom Metazoa; phylum Chordata; order Ceratodontiformes; family Protopteridae; genus Protopterus; species Protopterus annectens. Next base: position 645,116,484 of record NC_056741.1, read on the forward strand.
TTTCAGAGTCAGGAAGATCAGAAAGAATCTGACAAGCCTGAGAAAGAAGAACCAATACATACCTAGAGATACGAGTCTGATAATTAATAGCCCTAAAAGCTAGGGTAGCCAAAGTATAAAACTTTTTACCCAGGCTATCCATGGTTCTACTGTCCTTGTCAGAAGGTAGTAACTTGGACGAAGGAAGCAATTGAGACGGCTTATCAGAGGCTATAGACACCACAGAGGGGTCAGCTGCAGGACATTTAAACAAAAAGAAACAATCCTCAGGCACCCTATAAAACCTATCAGACTTATTGGAAGCAGGGGGAAGAGAATCCAGTGCTTTACAGGCATTGGAAGAAACATCCAATAAAGCAGGCAAGACAGGAGGAATGGCTGCAGGTTTAGGAGATTCCATCTGCAGTAACTCATAGTACCTCTTATATGGATATCCAAAACCTGGGCACAATCCTAATTAAAAAATTCCATCATCCTAGAAATTGTGTCCCCAAAAGAAATTTCCTCAGAAGGTAATAGACTGATGGTTAAAACAGTGTTTGGACTGGTGGCAAAGAACTTCTGAGGATGGTACGCCTGAACGTCACCTTTATGCCTAACATATCTATTGTGAAACCAATTTGTTCATACTCAACACTGTATAACTTTCTATTTTTTTTTAAGCATTATCATCTATTAGTGTAAACTGTGCTTGTAAAAGACCTACTTAGTGATTGTATAACCTCTATTGTAAACTGCTGCCTTTCTTGGAGCTTTTCTCCTCGGGTCTCCACTGAAAAATGGGTCCCAAGCCCAGTTGGACTAACCCAGTTAACAAATGTCAATAAACAAATGTCAATAAATAAATACATAATTATGCCCTACCCTATACAAGGAGTGTGCAGGTGATGTTCAGTGTACCTTAAAGCAATGGTAGACTTTGGTAAACTGGGCGGACGGTAGGATTCATGGCAGGGAATCCCATTTATATACTGCAGCGGTGAATGTTAGGACATCAGCTGATATATTGGCAAAGGAAAGAAGTTTAAGAGCAGGCTTCAAAATTTAGTACATGCCTTTGTGA
>NC_056741.1:645120046-645150046 GCF_019279795.1 Protopterus annectens
GTGTTGTCCTCTGACCTTTCTTACTCTTGTTTTGAGATTCATCTGATGGATATCTGCTTGTCTGCCCTTTGATCCCTCTTTTCTTCCTGCCCATAAGTGAAGCAGTTTTAAAAGATGGTTAACACATTTGTTTACCTAGAAATCGGGTGGCTTGCCCTTGAAATCTTAACTTTGAACTTGGAAACCTAAGTCATCTGCCATTTGAACCAGCTCATCAGGCTGATTTGAATTTCTTAACACGGAAGACTATATTACTCTTTCCTATGACTTCTGCAAGAAAGGTGTCAGAGCTACAAGCTCTGGTGAGATAGTCATAACTCATTTTTTACAAGGGCAGGGCTTTTTTGAGAACAAATCCGTGTTTTATGCCTAAGTGGTTTCAGAGTTTACATTGAACGAGTACCGTAATCATCCTGCTTTCATTCCAGAACCTAAATTATTCATATTATGGATGTCTAAAGGGATCTCAGATACTATGTGAACAGAACTCATTCCTTCAGGAAAGCTGATTAGTTGTTTGCCTCCTGTGAAGACAAGAGAAAAAGACAATTGTCAAGGCAGACAGTTTTGATATGGTCGCCCCATGCTATATCTTTTTGTTATTCTCACTATAGCATGCTACCTCCAGGCAGGGTTAGAGCCCACCCTACCAGGGCTCTGCTTTTTCTGTAGTTTTCTTGAGAAGGAGAAACTCAAAGTATTCAAGAAGCAGCAACATGGTCCTCTGTCCATTTTTTTACAAAGCACTACAAACTGGATTCTTTTTCCAGGTCCAGAATAGTCTTTGCTAGGACCATTCTCCAGGGGTACCTGGATTCTTGATCTGCTTCCTCCTCCCTATATGTTACTAAGCTATGGTAATCTACCACAATAGCTTAGGCTACTGCAGCACTGATCTAATATTGGACATAGCACATGCTTGTAAGTGTACTTACCATAACAGTAGATATTCTAATAGATCATTTTTTTAAGAATGTGTACCCTGCTTCCACCCCCTTCTTTGTTTCTGTATATTGCCAGGGTGTGTGTATGTATACCATTGTGAATATAGCTGCTTTTGATTTAGTTTTATTTTCCTAGAATATTTTCCTTTTAGGGCTATTACCTCCCTCTTGGGGTATGAAAACAGTGAAGCTTTTGGTGCTTTAACTGCTCTGCTCAAGCTCCAGGCAGTTAGGATGCATGGAAGGTGTACTTAAGCTTTGAAAAGCTAGACATTTGATCACATAATTGGCATGATAAAATCCATAACAGCTTAGACAACTGCAACAGTGATCTGTTTGGACATCTATTGTTATGATAAGTACCTGAAAGTGGACCTTTGTTTTTGCTCCATAACTTCAAATGGGGGGTGGGGGGACCAAATGGGTAGCATTCTCCTTGGCATCATCCAGCTTAGTTACAGCTCTACAACAGAGGCTGGGTGCCATGGTGAGCTTGTATTTTATTTTACTTATTTGCTGACTGGGTGAGCACACTGGGCAAATTGTTCCTTGCCAATGGTAACCCAGGTGCACTGCTTGGTGAAGTGACTTGCTCAGAGTCACAGAGTAGGCAAATGAAGGTGTAAGGAATCAAACCTGGTACCTTTGGCACAGGAAGCAGCTCCTTAACAGCTCAGAGCTTTAGTTCTCAGTGCTAACTACCAGAACGTTTTGCCACCAGCATTTGGATCACTGCAATTGTATGCAGGCCAAGCACTGCAAACTATATTTAGTGTCACATGTGAGGTATTGTGTGTTTGTGAGGATAGCCTTGTGTTGTAGTCACACCTGTCAGCTGTTGTGAGGTAAGGGATCAGGGCTAAGCAGAATACAATGATGGCTGCCTGGGTGACAACTTCCTGTAACTATTGCTCACCAAAAGAAGAACAAGGGTATCAGTTGCATTAAGAGAGGGCTGATAGCTGGCAGGCAGTAGAGAAAAGAATAGCCTAAAAAAGGTTGCAGAATGCTCTGTGATACAGGTGTGTCTTGAGGCACTTCCTAAAGCAGTGCACAGAGATGCAGTTATGACGTTACCATTCTATTGAATCCCACAGGTCAGGAGCAAAGGCCTGAATCTGTAAGACTGAAGTCTAAACCTGGGATTGCCAACAATCCCAAGACAGCTAAGCAGAGTATATATGAAGGCTAGCAGGGTGCCAGAAAACTCCTTTAAATAGGCAGGACCCCCTTCATATATAAACATATATAAACACCATCACAAGGACTTTAAAAGTGATTCAGTGCAATGAATTTAATACAGCTCTACTTGGAAGCCCCTGTAATGAGCCTTACTGCCAAGTTTTGCATTTTCCACAACCTGCTGATCTCACTGTTTCATAGCTCTGGGTAAAGGACATTGGAGTAATACACATGAGATCTGATCAAGTCCTACACAATCACAATTAAGTCTTCTTATGGAATAAGGTGCTTAATATGGGTAATATTCTTCAACTGTGACAGCAAGATGGGGTGACAGATGACACCTGCTCATAAAACACCAGATGATCATTGAGAATCCCTCCAAAGAGAAGTGCTTTGTACACAAACTCTGTCTTATGACCCCGTCCCCCAATACAATATATAGGAGCAAGTACAAAACCTGTGGTGGGACTAATGGCACAAAAGACCATGTCAGCAGTTTTGGATGGGTTTGATGTCCTTAGCAGATATCCAAGAAGGTATATTCCTCAAGAAGTCCTCAACTGGATCTGGGTAGCTCAAATGCTCCTGAAAGAAGGAGAGGTATAGATGGCTGTCATCAGCATACCTTGGGTAGTGTAAACCTTTCTATTGAACTAAGCTACTGAAGGGAAGCATATAAATGGTAAAAAGAACAAGAACCAAAATATAACCTTGTGAGAGCCCACATAACTGGAAGGATAGACAGATGAAGAATGAACTCCAAAGATCACACTGCGAGTGTGCTTGAGAAGTAGGAATGAAAGCAGTCAGGCACTGGGCCAGGTGACAGGACTCTAGGTGGCTCTAATGAACAACCATGCCAAATCTGACAGACAGCTCAAGGCAGGCTAGTACAGAATAACACTATGGATCTCCTGCCACTCTACAGTTGTTAGCCATCTGAGTGAAGAGCATCTCGGAGCTATGGTAAACTTAGAACTCAGACTGAAATAGACATATAAGAGCCGAGAGGAAACCAGGCTGCTTAAATTTCTAAAAAGTAATACACACACAAATGACGCTTGTAAACATTTAATTTCTTATAGCCACTTTATACTAGTGCATTTCTTTTGTCATACACAGATGGTTACCATATAACCAATTAAAAATTCAGTACTTTATAGTGTTCTTCTGATAAAATAATGCTGAATAACCCACACAGATATGGAACAGTTAGGTGAATAGAATTCTACAATATTCCTGAGACATTTAGGCATATGTGTGCACATGCATCCACAGACATTCACACAAACACACATGCATCGTTGAGAGTTAAAGGTTCAGCTGTAACAAAATCACCATTATCATTTTAGCTATTTATTTTATGATTTTCAGGGAAAAAGAAGAAATAACATCTTTTAGGGTTTACCTTTCTCAATGTGTACATCTTAGTAAGGTGACATTTATAAATAAAACCAGTACTGTATGTACATTTTTATGCAATGCAAATGAGAACATTTTAGGTTAAATAATATATTTAACAGAGATTACCAACGAATTAAACAAATCTTTTCTTTTTAAAAAGGGAAGTGTTTATTTCCTTGCAATTCATTAACCACAAAGGTTTAGTAGGTCATTTGGCCAGCAGCCAACACTCACATTGACACTCAAAACACATGCAATCAGTCTGTTCATTGGCTCTTTGACATTGACTGTCATTGTGTGCACTGCAGACTTTTGAAGTGAATCTACACCATTCATAAACCATGCTCTGGTTCATAGGTTCACAGGGACTTAACTAGGTTATTGATCTGTGAGGAACTTTAGCAGCCTGTTCATGCACTCCCACTGAGTTTCCAGCCATAGTAGTTCAGTGCCAAGACCTCTGTATTATGTGGAAGTCTTCTATAACCCAGTGTGAGATAATCCTTCAATATTCTGCAAAACCCCTTTGTAATGTAATTAGGAATAACTATAAACATGGAACAGATATTTACATGTTCCTCCACCCCCTCTCCCCAACTACAAGGGCAAGAGTGCCAAAACAAGTCTGAACTTTTGGTTTCCAATTCATGCATCTAGGTTGCAATTAGCATACACAGGAAGGATTGTCCCAGAGAAGTGGTATTCTCTGTGAGACATATCTATCCCTCCAACATTAAATTGCAATAGAGACTGTGGTCTCTAGAGTGGGTGTTTCTGTCACTTTTGGACTCACTGATGTGTAGAACATCTGAAAGGAAGGGGCTGGTACAGGCTGTGTATGCAAGGCAGAGATCTCTCTTAGCAGCCTAGAGGGCACTGAGAACAAGGACATAGCTTTGAAGCAGTCAGAATAGCTTTTGTGATTTAGTCATCAGGTTTTTCTGGTGAGAAGATGTTGTGGTCACTCGAGTTGAGTCAGGCATTTAGACAGGTACATGCTGAATGGGGCATTATATTCGATGATTGGCCCAGTGATTGGAGTGTATTGTGGCATTATAACCTCCTTAAATTTGTATGCCATACCCTTGCAATAAGCTATGCTATAAAGGACTTCCCAACAAAAGTCAACACATGGTAGCAGGTCTCTTACTCTTACGTCAATTTTCAGGGAAGTTTTGTCAATGGAATAGTTTCAGGGTCCATCTTACTTGTTGAAGGATACAGTTATGGACTTTTTGGCATTTAGTTTTAGGCCATGGTTTTGACCAGTTACTTGTCTGAGACAGGTTTGTGACAGGGCTTCCTAAAGGATCTAAGTGTCTTCTGGAAATGTTCTGATGGCACAGAGTTTACAGTCATCAAAACATTTTGTCAGCTATAAGCCCTCAACATCTTCCTTTACCTCTGATAAGTAGATGCCAAAAAGTACAGGCCCAGGACTGAGTCCTGGGGTATTCCTCTATTAGCAGGTCTCTTGGTGGAGGTAGAGCCACGCACTCTAATTTCACAGGTTCCATTTGTCAGTCAGTTTGTTATCCAATATGTTACATAGGGATATATATTTAATTGGTTGAGTTTATTAGCTATGCCTGAATGAGGGATGGTGTTGAATGTCTTTGTGAGGTCCACACATGTGATGTGAACTGCTTTTCCTTATCCATTGTTTCAAGTGACCTTCTCAAAAAAGTCAGCAAGGTTGACTAGGCAGGATTTGCCTTTGACGAAACAGAACTGGCTCGGTTCAATAACTTGTTGGCTGCCTACTACTTCATTTATTAATTCCATAATTATCCTTTCCATAGCCTTACAAATGAAGCTGGTCAGTCTTATAGGTCTGTAATTGCCTGGATCGATTGACACTCCTCCCCACCTTTGTGCAGAGGAATGTCTGTTGCCATCCTCCATTCATTTGGTTCAAACCCTGTTTGGAAGTTAACACAGCTTGGGGTTTGACAGGTCGATTTTCAGTCTGACTAGTACATTCTGGTATATTATCCAGCCCCATGTTCTTGGCCTTGGATAGCATTTTGAAGACTTAGTTCTTGGAGTTTGAGTGGGCAGTGAAGATACTGATGAGAGGTCTGGGCAAGGGGGAAGGGTGAAGTTAAAACTAAATTTAGTACATTGGTTATGTATTCAGGCTTAGAGTGTGGCATACATAGGGTTGTCACTTTTTTGTTCTGGACATATCTGGACCAAGGCCACACCACTTGCACCTCCCACAACCCCACCCATCTACTCCCCTCTGTACATCCACTTTCTACCCATTTTGTGATGTCATCATCACGTCAGGTTAGGAGGAACACCATGTTTTCTATATATGATGCTTTTTTCTGCTATGTTTTTTCTGTAGAAAAGCATAGTAAATCCACCAATTTAACAACCTTATATATTCTATTTCTTTTTTTAAAGCAGAATACTAGAGTTTGTACAGTGTTTTCTGGACTACCAAACAATTGGTTTGATTTACAGATAATCCAGAAAAAAGCAGATAGGTGGCAATGCTAGCAAAATAGTTTACTATTATCTCATGCAATGATCCAGTTTTTGAACATTATTTCTGAGATTTCTGACATAGTTAAAATGTCTATGATTGTCTGTCGCCTACCTGGCTAGTTTTACTTCACTAATAGCTTTGGTTGATTTAATCTGGATCCAAAGTTCGTTTTTAGCTTTAATAAGACTGTTTTTGGTATTTGCAGAATTAGATTTGTTTTTACATGTAATGAGTTTTTTCCTTTTATTGTTGGACCTATTTATATTTGGGTTCCAACTAGGGTTGCCACCTTTTCAAATGCCCAAAGTGGACATTTTTGGTACAAACATCAGATTTTTTGCGACATACCCACCCGCCCCAGTACAAAGGACAGAACTTCTTTTTTTGCTTTAAAAGCTTATTCTTGTAGCTTTTTAGTTGCATTTTAGTTCTTCTATTCTTTATTATGTTTTCAGATACAGAATAAGAATTTTTTTATTTTTTCTATAAAAATGTAAAAAATTTAAAATGTAAATTCTCAGAACAATTCTTGTATTTTTTGCCATTTTGCAGGACTTTTTTCCTCTCCCTGCAGACCCAAAGACCCAAGGACCCTCCTCTCCCTACCATGGGGATTTATTCTTAAACTTGATGTATTTATTTTGGAGGATGACAAATGGTTCTATGCAGTTATTTACATGGACATAGAATCTGGAGGTGAAGGATTTCAATTTTGTAGAGGGCTCCTCAGGTTGTCTTTTTTCTAAAATAATATATTTGCATACAGTCTGTGTCCCACTCAGTGGCTAGCTGATTGCTCACACTGCTATAAGAAAACCACAACTGAAGCCAGATTCTTGCCTAACTTTTCAAAATATTAGTAGACATTCTGGCATAGCACCTGTCCCCATAAAAGCAATGTTCTTGCCCTTAGATAGTATTTTGAGGACTTGTTTCTGGGAGTTTGAAGGAGAGGTGCAGATACTGATGAGAGGTCTGTGCAAGGGGGAGCAGTGAAGTTAGGACTAAATTTAGTAGACTGGTTATATATTCAGGCTTACAGTGTGTGATACATAGGGTTATCACCTTTTGTTGTGGCCAAATCTGGACTAAGACCACACCACTTGCACCTCCCATAACCCCACCCATCTACTCCCCTCCCCGCCCACTTTCTACCCATTTTGTGACGTCATTATCATATCAGTTAAGGAGGAACACCATGTTTTCTATTTGTGATGCTTTTTTTCCTACTGATTTACTACCCTTTTTTGTAGAAAAGTGTAGTAAATCCACAGATTTAACAAACTAAGATAGTCTATTTCTTTTTTTTGAAGCAGAATGCCTGAGTTTGGACAGTGTTTTCTGGACTACCGGACAATTGATTTGATTTATAGATAGTCCAGAAAGAAAAAAGATAGGTGGCGATGCTAGTGATATAGTTTACTATTATCTAATGCAGTGATCCAATTTTGAACATTATTTCTGACGTTTCTGATATAGTTAAAAAGTGTCCGAGATTGTCTTTTACCTGGCTGGGTATTTTTACTTCATAAATAGCTGTAGTTGATTTAATCTGGATCCAAAGTTTTCTTTTAGCTTTAGTAAGCCCCTTTTTTGGTATTTGCAGAACTAGATTTGTTTTTATGTGCAATGAGGTTTTTTCCTTTCATTGTAGGGCCTGTTTATATTTGGGTTCTACCATGAGGGTGTATTCTTTAACCTGGTGTCGTATTTATTCTGGAGGGTGACAAATGCCTCTATGCAGTTATTTACATGAACATAGAATTTCTGTAGTGAAGGATTTTACTTTTGTAGAGGGCTCCTCAGGTTGTCTTTTTTTCTAAAAGAATATATTTGAATACGGTCTGTGTCCCACTCAGTGGCTCGCTGATTGTTCACACTGCTATAAGAAAACCACAACTGAAGCCAGATTCTTGCCTAACTTTTCAAAATATTTAACGTTTGAAATCTAGAATAAAGCAGAATATTTCCTTCAGTAAAGATATATTTTAGGTCTTAAAGGGGTCTGTTTGTCTTTTTTTCATGCTGCAGTCTACAATTCTCCAATGAAACAAAAGAATGCCCATTCTGTTCTCACTCTGCTCTTGTAACACAGAGTAGCTGCTGGCTAACGTCTAAGCTGTTCTGGCTCTTGCTTTCTTTTGCAGTGTCTTTTTTTGTAATGGAGTGTGCACTGTAAAACAAATTATGCTTTATTTGCTTTTCCTTTTTTGATTTTAAATTATTTTGCCTTAATCACATTCTTCACCATTTCTTTGTTTTTGTCAGTTTTCTTTCTTTCTCTATACGTTTATACTATTTTGTCCTACATGCTTCTACAAATTCTTAGTGAGTCACTGAATGAAGCTTCAATTCAGTGGGGGGGGGGGGCAATTTTTGCAGAGATAAGAACTAAATCTCCCTGTTTGGCGACTTCATCCTTCTACTTAGATATGCTAACTCCATAATTCAGCAATAGTGTGGAAAACTGAAAAAAATACACACAGGCTCATTGCTACTAGTTTGAAAATAGAAAGAGCAGTGCTAGTGATTTTCATTGCAAGATAAGGATTACTAAATTAATCATCTTTGAGTTAAAACAGTGAAAACTCATCCACAAGTAAGTTAACCGTTCTGCAGACAAAGTGTATTCTTAACTTTGTATCACTTGCTTTCCTCTCTCCTGTAATCTTTGTCTTTACTCTTTTATATATATATATATATATATATATATATATATATATATATATATATATATATTTTTTTTTAAACTTATCCATCATTGTAATCATGTTTTATAAAAAGATTGTCCCTAGAATTCAGAAAGAGTTACTGCGTGAGGTAAGTTGTAACACAATTGGCCAATCCTTTCTGATTCAGAGACTGCCCTACTACACTGATTTTCAGAAAAAAATCATCATAGAGGGCAGTCCTTTCAGCTGTGCTGCATGGTGATGAGGCACGTGGTCTCGCTCAGAAATGGCTATGGTGAGTGATTTACACAGACAACCAATTCAGTCACTCAAATGAGTTATTATTTATTTATTTATTTTATTTTTATTTTATATTTGTTGACTGGGGTTAGTCTGACTGAGCATCAAATAGCTATTTTTCAGCAGAGCCCTGGGGAGAAAAGCTCCACTACATGGTACAACACACACACAAAAAAATAAGCAATTACAGAGATAATTACAAAATTTGCTGGTATTAACAAACATTGCACAAGTTACAAATATTTAAAGGTAATCATTCATAATGCCGGTAATGTGAGATATAATTATATTCTTTTTTTATCAAATTTCTTTTTATTAAATATTTTTCACAAAATATGGAGAAGAAGATAAACAAGACATATACATGAGGTACAGGGTTGGGAGGGTGGCCTAATGGTTAAGGTGTTTGCCTTACAAACACAAGGTGTAGGGTTTGAGTCTCACAAGGGATAATTGACTTGTCTTAAAATGGCTCACAAGGGCAGTTAGCTTAGTACTAATCTATGAACCTACGAACAGTTGATGTTACAGAATGCATACTGTAAGCAAGTAATAATAGTTATTGCACACTTTACTAAGTAACATTCAAATTAGTTAGAATTTCAATTTTGTGTTACTACAAGGATATGCTTATATTATGAGTTAGTCCAATAACTTTTATCATATAGCAGTTCTCTTGTACATTATTTTACAACTGTGAGCAATACTAGTGGTATACATCAACCTATAGAATGATAACAATTTACTCTACTATACCTTATATACATATTTACAAATATGTCACCTTAATTATTGTGGTTACTAATCTCAACTAAGTGATGTGTTTACTATCCTTATATAATTTACTGTTTATGAGAGAATATCAGTTAATACTTTGCAGTACCTCTGATAATAGGTTTGGTTCTTCTGACTTTTTGTATAAAGCTTCTTGGCCAATATATGTTTTTTTTGCCATGCTTTTATATTTTTACCAGGTTAGTCTTAATCTGTCTATCCAGTTTTTTGCTATGTAAGCTTTTAGTAGGGTGCATAGTGTTATTATAATGTGTGTAGAGAAATTATTATTATTACATTTGAATATATGCTATCTCCCATGACAACGTGAATTTTGAATAGCCTGATTTCTCCAAAAGGAATCTTAGTGAGCACCATAGTTTATAAACTGTTTTGCAGCTCCAAAAGGTGTGAAGGATATCAGCCTCTTTATTAGGACTAAAGGAGCAACAGGGTGACTTGGATAGGTTGAATTTGTTAAGGTGAGCAGGTGTATGGTAGGTGTTATTGAAGATCATGATCTTTGTGTATATTAACTTTTTATATGGTGTCAGTTTCATAGTATTTCTAATAGCTAATTCCTTTTGATTGTCTGTTATGGTCTCATCTTTTCTTTCCCAAAACTTTGAAAAAAGAATTGTATTTTGATATTTAATATTTGCTATTAATTTATATGTATTTGATATCATTTTCTTTTTACTTAAACTTGTGCTAAATTGACATCTTGCTCAACTACATTGATAGCTTTGGTTATAGTACTAACTAGGTATAAGATTTGTTTAATTATCAGTTTATATTTATTGCTTGCTATAAGTATTTTCATTATATTTTCTACTGAAAGGTTATGTAATTGGTAAAAATCCCATACTGTATAATTTTTTATTAAAGGGTATTTATCTAGGTTTACCATAGTGTTTGCTAGTTTTATATCTGGGTTGTTATGTATTGGTTGCAGAAGAGTAATTGTGTCTTTTAAATTTATTGATATCAGTATCTTCTTGAAAATTTCACGATTGTTTATTAAGATTGGGTGAATTTTTGTTGTCTTAAGAGTTTCTTGTTTTAAGAAGGGAATTGTTTTTGGATTAACTTTCTATGTTATAATATTGTGGTGAAATAATTTAATCCATAATGGGCACCATTCATTACTTATTGGGTCATGATTTGCTATCTGCATGATGCGACTTGCATTAATAATTTCATAGTACAATTGAAAATCAGGAAGGCTTAAGCCTTGTTTTTTTTCTTTTTTTTTTTATGGTATTAACTTATTATAGCTAATTCTTGTACTTTTTGGGTACCATATGAATTTTGTCAGTTGAACTTTTATCTTGTTGAAGAAGGTAACTGGAATTTACATGAAAGTGGCATTCAGATGGTATAAAATCTTAGGCAATATGTTCATTTTTACAATTGAAGCTTTTGATAAAGTAGATAGTTTAAGCGTTTCCCATTTATTAATGTTACCAACTATATCTGACCAAGTTTTAATTATATTATTATTGAACATATCTGATTGTGTATGGCTAAAATTTATACCTAAATATTTCAAAGTATATTGCACTTCAACATTAGTCTCCGGAAAGTAAAATTCCTTATGTCCCAGCAGGTTAATTGGATAAATAATTGACTTCTTAGGATTAATTTCATAGTTGGATACTAGGGAAAACTTATCTATGGATGATAGGATTTTATTATATCAGTATTGGGATATTGAAAGTAAATATTGAGATCGTCTGCAAAAGCTGTGTATTTTATTTGAGTTTTTGATACTGAAATAAGATGATGGTATGTTCTCTGGGTAATTTGTAGTAGTAATATTTCTATATAAAAATTAAACAGGTTTAGTGAGAGTGGGCATCCCTGCCTGGTTCTATTAACAATTTGTATTGGGTTAGAAGTTTTCTTATTAATATAAAGAGTTGTAGTTGCTTTAGTATATAATGTTTTAATCATTTTTATGTATTCTTTTGGGAATCTAAATTGATAAAGTACAAAGAGGAGGAATTTTTGATTTACTCTGTCAAAGGTTTTTGTTGCATCTACTGATAATGCATATTTAGGGGATGTGCCCTTGGCACATAACTGGGTTAGGGCATCAATGGTTAATGTGTTGTCCTTTACTTGTCTCTGACTCATAAAGTCTAGCTGTTCAGGTGCAATTATAACTGAAGCTGCTGTCTGTATCCTTTGTGCTAAAATTGTTGAAAATATCTTAATATCCATATTTATCAGAGCTATGGGTCTATAGTTGTTCGGATTTGTGGGATCTGTATTTGGTTTTGGGATAAGTACGGTTTGGCAGTTCAGATAAAGGTCTGATATCCCAACTTTTATTATATAGTTGTATAATTTTAAAAGTACTGGTGTTAATATGAACTGGCACCTCACCTAAGTGTCATGTTTAATCATAGCCTCACCTCAGGTTTCGTGCCCACTGAGTGGCGCACAGCTACAGTTATCCCACTCCACAAGGGGGGATCCACCTTGGATCCCGGAAACTACCATCCCATCAGTCTGACAAGACTTATCTGCAAGGCCATGGAGCGTATTATCATGGAACTTATAAACAAAGACATTGGCAACCTTCAAACACTGGACCCCACCCAGTTTGGGTTTGTGAAGGGCCGATCTTGTCTCCTGAACTTGATTGACTTCTTCGAATCACTCCAGAGCCATGGACAAGGGTAAGGTGGTCCACACAGCCTATCTAGACCTTGCCAAGGCCTTTGACACCATCCCCCACTCTGGAATCATAGATAAACTTACTAAGCTGGGTATTAATCCCTACATCACCCAATGGGTTGCTAACTGGCTTACTGATAGAACCCACACTGTAAAAGTAGCCGACTCAAAATCCAGCTCCAGACAAGTGACAAGTGGAGTACCTCAGGGTTCAGTCCTGGGACCGCTCTTGTTTGGCAGCTACTTCTCTGAAGTACAGGTCAACACTAAGGGACTCTGGATAACAAAGGTTGCAGATGACTGCAAACTGGGAGCCATTATTGAATCCCCAAATGATGTGGATACTCTACAAAAGGGCCTTACAGAAACAGATGCTTGGTGCCAGAGCCATGGGCTCAAGCTCAATGCCAAGAAATGTATAGTTATCCCCTTTGGGAAAAAACATGTATCCGTGAATTACCATATAGGTGGCAGTACACTGAACACTGAAAGTTTGATAAGAGACATAGGGACACATAGGTTCATAGGTTCATAGGTTGGTACTAGGCTATCAGCCCTAGGGCCTATACAAGCCTAGCCATAACAATTTCCTGGCTATTTCTTCCCATGCTATTTACTTCCCTGGACTCCTGTCTAGCAGGGCGACTGACGTGATCCCCGGGGTGAATTTCCTTTCTCCCATCCAATCGTCAAAGTTCCTTTTGAAGAGGACCAAAGAGACACTCTGCTTGACATGTATGGGCAATCTATTCCAGAGTCTGGGGAGTCTCTGGGTCAGGAACCTATCCCTCCAGCATGTTTTATTTGTTGTGATGACAAGGTTTAGATCCCTGGAGCATGTGGCTCTGAGGAATTGGGATTTCTTTAAGTGTAGCATGTCCAACAGCTCTGGGTTTGACATGGCCTTGTATGTTAAGCAAAGATCGCCTCTCAGTAGACGATATGCGACAGAGTATAGTTGGAGTTTTTTAAGGTGGTCAGCGTAGGGCATCTGCTTTAGGCCTGTGATTCTTTTAGTGAGGTATTTCTGTGGCCTTTCCATTTGTTGCAGATGTCTTGAGAGGTACATACCAAATGGGACATTGTATTCTATAATGGGTCTAATGAGGGATGAGTACAGTGGGACAATGACCTCCTTTTTTCTGGATGAAAAGCCCTTAGTGATGAGGTGTGCCACATAGAAGGATTTCCTGACTGTTGTGGCGATGTGGTTATCGAAGGTGAGACCACTGTCCACCTGTGTCCCTAAGTCTCTTATCAAACTTTCGGTGTTTAGTGTACTGCCACCTATATGGTAATTCACGGATACATGTTTTTTCCCAAAGGGGATAACTATACATTTCTTGGCATTGAGATTGAGCCCATGGCTCTGGCACCAAGCATCTGTTTCTGTAAGGCCCTTTTGTAGAGTATCCACATCATTTGGGGATTCAATAATGGCTCCCAGTTTGCAGTCATCTGCAAACTTTGTTATTCAGAGTCCCTTAGTGTTGGCCTGTACTTCAGAGAAGTAGATGCCAAACAAGAGTGGTCCCTGGACTGAACCCTGAGGTACTCCACTTGTCACTTGTCTGGAGCTGGATTTGGAGTCGGCTACTTTTACAGTGTGGGTTCTATCAGTAAGCCAGTTAGCAACCCATTGGGTGATGTAGGGATTAATGCCCAGCTTAGTAAGTTTATCTATGATTCCAGAGTGAGGGATGGTGTCAAAGGCCTTGGCAAGGTCTAGATAGGCTGTGTGGACCACCTTACCCTTGTCCATGGCTCTGGAGACTGATTCGAAGAAGTCAATCAAGTTCAGGAGACAAGATCGGCCCCTCACGAACCCAAACTGGGTAGGGTCCAGTGTTTGAAGGTTGCCAATGTCTTTGTTTATAAGTTCCATGGTAATACGCTCCATGGCCTTGCAGATAAGGCTTGTCAGACTGATGGGACGGTAGTTTCCGGGATCCAAGGTGGATCCCCCTTGTGAAGTGGGATAACTGTAGCTGTGCGCCACTCAGTGGGCACGAAACCTGAGGTGAGGCTATGATTACACATGACACTTAGGTGAGGTGCCAGTTCATATTGTAGTTCATGTAGTACACAGCCCGGGATGTCATCTGGTCCCATGGATGCTGTATTCTTAGCATTGGAGAGTGTGTTTTTTACCTGTGTGGCCGTTATTACCGGAATTTGGCAATCTTCTGGTATTGAGATGGGCCATTTAGAGGGGGATGAAGTTGGCACTGAATCGATCTGCCAGGATATTGGCAATATCCTTGGGATCAGTATATTTAATGCCATTCTGTTTTAGCTCAGAGCAGATCTGAGCATTGCCATTTAGATTCTTGACATAGTTATAAAATGCCTTGTTGTTGTCTTTGGAATCTTTGGCAATTTTATTTTCGTAACTAGCTTTGGAGGATTTTATAAGGGATCTCAGTTTCTTACTGACACTGGTAAGGAAGTTTTTTGCATCCTGGGATTTTCCTCTCTTCTGCAACAGTTTCTTCCTTTTGTTGTAAAGTTTGTTTATGGCAGGGGACCACCAGATTGGCTTCTTTTTTTTGCATGAGAGCATCTTGGTTCTATTTGGGATGGCACGATTTATGCATGAGTGGATGTGCTTGCACAGTGCCTTAGTGTAGGATTCAGCAGTTGAACTTTCAGCTCCCATCTGCATGGGTGTCATGAAGTTTGTCACTTCTGACTTGAGTAGCATGATGTTGGTTTTGGAGAAGTTTTTTTATGGAGGTTTCCTTACTGGGGAGTGGACAGTGGTCTCACCTTCGATAACCACATCACCACAACAGTTAGGAAATCCTTCTATGTGGCACACCTCATCACTAAGGGCTTTTCATCCAGAAAAAAGGAGGTCATTGTCCCACTGTACTCATCCCTCATTAGACCCATTATAGAATACAATGCCCCATTTGGTATGTACCTCTCAAGACATCTGCAACAACTGGAAAGGCCACAGAAATACCTCACTAAAAGAATCACAGGCCTAAAGCAGATGCCCTACACTGGCCGCCTTAAAAAACTCCAGCTATACTCTGTCGCATATCGTCTACTCAGAGGCGATCTTTGCTTAACATACAAGGCCATGTCAAACCCAGAGCTGTTGGACATGCTACATTTAAAGAAATCCCAATCCCTCAGAGCCACACGCTCCAGAGATCTAAACCTTGTCATCACAATAAACAAAACATGCTGGAGGGATAGGTTCCTGACCCAGAGACTCCCCAGACTCTGGAATAGATTGCCCATACATGTCAAGCAGAGTGGCTCTTTGGTCCTCTTCAAAAGGAACCTTGATGATTGGATGGGAGAATGGAAATTCACCCCGGGGATCACGTCAGTCGCCCTGCTAGACAAGGGTCCAGGGAAGTAAATAGTGTGGGAAGAAATAGCCAGGGAATTGTTATGGCTAGGCTTGTATAGGCCCTAGGGCTGATAGCCTAGTACCAACCTATGAACCTATGAACCTATTTGTTGCTTAAAATGTTTATAAAAGTCTGCTACATACCCATCAGGACCAGGAGCTTTCTCAGGTTTTAATTTATCAATAGCCTTATTTACTTCCTCTTCTGTTAATGGACTTTTGAGATTATTAGATTGAAAGTCATTAATCTGAGGGAATTCTAAGTTATCCACAAAGGTTTGGAACACGTTGTCATTAATATGATCTTGTGAACCATAAATGGTTTGAAATATTTCTTCGAAAACCCTTATTATTTCAGTATCAAGAGTTATAAATTTTGTCTTTATATTTTATTTTTCGTATTTCACATGTGGGGTTCCTTACATTGATAAGTCTTGCTAACACTTTGGAAGGGGTTTGAGCCCACTCCACATATTTGTGTAGCATTCTAAGTTCTGTAAATGTATACTGTTGCGTTATAATCTCATTTAACTGTTTCAGTAGACTTGGTATTTGTTTCTAAATAGTAGGAGTGTAGTTTCTTTGCAGTTCCAGTTCAAATAGCCTTAGCTTACTTTCTATTTTACTTATATTTTCCCTTCTTTGCTTTTTGTAATATGATGCTTTTTGGATGAGAGTACCCCTTGCCATAACTTTAAAGGCTGCCCATTGAATATCCAAAGGGATATCACGGTTTGCAAAGTTTTCATTTAAGTGAATAAGAGAGTTTATAATCTCTTGTTCCACTTCTTTAATTTTCAAGAGGTTTGAGTTTAATGTCCAGTTTGATGTACTGTGGGTAGTAAAGTCAGTTTTATTTTGTGTTATTGTTAGATTTTTTTTTGAATGGTGAGATATAATTATATTATTACAGTAATAGAGTATTAGTTCAATAAAAACATTAGTTACTTACAAGAGTTGATTGAGGAGAGGTTTGTAGGAGTTAAGCTAAGGAACAGGAAAAAGCAAGTTAAGACAGAAAGTGATAGGCAAGCTAAGGAAATAAGTGATGAATGCTGAGCATAGTAAAAGCCAAAGTTAGGGATAGTGGTAAAATATTGGGCAGATTATATGGGGATGAGTGCAGAGGCAGGACCAGATTAATGGAAGAGACTGAGTTACATGTAAGTTTAGCAAAGTTCAGTGGAGAGGTATTGATGGTAGTGTGTGTGTGTGTGTGTGTGTGTGTGTGTGTGTGTGTGTGTGTGTGTGTGTGTGTATGTATGTGTATGTCTGTGTGTGAATACATGTGGCAGTGTATATACACGCCTGCAGTAGTATGAATGAACTGGGATGACGCTGTGTGTTTGTATGGGTGATCACACCAGGGGGGTTAGGAAGTGAATTGACAGTATAGATATGTGTCTGTATTGGGGGGTGAATGGGTGAGTATGCAGTGAGTTCATTTGTGAGGGGAATATGATGGTAACTGAGTGTCTGTTTGTCTATGGTTGTCTGAGATTGTGTGTGTGTGTGTGTGTTTGTGTGTGTGTGTGTGTGTGTGTGTGTGTGAGAGTGCATGCATAAATGTGTGTGTGTGTGTGTGTGTGTGTGTGTGTGTGTGTGTGTCTGTCTGTGTGTGAATGAATGAAGGGGCTGCGTCTGTCAATGGGATGCATAAGCTGCCAGTGGTAATTACTGCCAGAAAGTACTTTTTAAAAACTACTGGTAGTTTTAAGTGTGTTTCAGAAATGTGCAAATTAGCTAATGTCTCTGAATTGCTTTTACCATGTTTGTGTATACTGCACCTATCTGCTCTGGCAGTTTTTACGGCCACAGCTCATGTCTTTAATCCCAGCCTGTATTTCATTATGGTTTTGACATCTCATTTCTAACTCATCTGTTGTATTTCCAGTCGACTGTTAACCTATTGATTCCTTTCTTTTTTATCTTTTCCACATTTTCACTACAGGTAGCCCGTATAACAGTATGATCTGTAAAGCCAGCTATTTTCTCCTTCTTCCTCTTCCTTCAAGGTTTCCAAGTGTAGAAAATTAATTTCTGTGTTTAATTTTCCTCTTACCTATATAGACTTTCTGACTTCTCCTGACTTCAATTTCCCCATGTCTTATTAATTATTTATACTATCTTATATTCTGTGTAACTTTCTCTTCTATTTTTCTTAGATCTTAGGTAAAAATCTCCCAGTGCTACCATATCCATGTTTGTTACCAGATAGTGTTGTAACTCATCACACATTTCTACTTTTTTTTTCTTCTACACTTGTGCATGCATGGAGTACTGCTAACGTTATTGGACCCTTCATTGTTCTAATATGTAACATTACTTACCTTGCTGGCCAGGAGCCCTACTGTTTGTTACTTGGCAGCTGGTTAGCTCTCAGAATGTCAGACTTGAAAGATCACTGGTGTCCTGTCATGGGGAGACGAATAACCAGAATAGTATTACATTTTTCGTCACTTTCCTCCTTTACTTTGAGACTGTGTGATTCTAGAGTAGGTGTATATATAGTCTCGAGATGTGAGAACTTTATTTTGTATTTTGCAACATTGGGAGTGTGCCTGTTGGCCTCTCTAGGTTTTAGATGTTTTGAGTTTGACTATTCTTGTGTTGATTAAACAAGATGCGATTGTTCATAGTGAACCCTTCTGGACTACTTAGTCATCTTTATTTTTCAATAATACCCCTATAACTGAATAATCTGTTCAGCCCAAGGTTCACACTTCATCTCTCCACCCATCATCTCTGGAGCTGTTTGGTATTTACTTGTGTTAAAAATCTAATGTTCAGTAAATAAATTACAACTGCATGCACGTTCCTATACCCATGCTGGTACTACAATGTCTGTAAAAAGGAAATGGAAACAATTGCATGACTTTTTGCTGGGTATAATACACTCATGACAGAGAGCCTATTTACTGGAAAGTACAATAACATGTCAAGACTGTATCATTGAGGATTTTGCAAACACAATATAGAAGTAGCCGAAAAGCATTGGAAACATGAACCACAAAGCATTATAGAGAATGATGAAGTGTATATCACATGGGTGCATCCATTACCAACAGTTCAAAAAATAGATGCAAGAAAATTAGTTGTAGTACTCCATGAAAAATGACAAAATCAGCATTGATTATTGAGATGGCTATACCCAGCGCTTATAGTGTCTTACATACAGCGAGAGAAACAAACTCATAAAATATCAGAATTTGCAGGATGAAATGAGAGCAATATGGAAGAAAAATACTCAGACAGTTCCAATAGTAAAAAGAAAAAAAAATGTACAATTTTATCTAGATATGCTGCCAATACGTGTAACCCTGTATGAATTACAGAATAAGGCCAATGGATCCTGAGAGTAGCACTCTTGCCAACCAAGACTGAAATAATACTAATTTCATGAAATCTAATTTTAGCTTGACTTAGAAATGGCATCCATTCATGTCTTGGTATTAGAAACCCCAAACACTTGGAGAAGTTAAACCAAGAGGAAACACTACCAACCTTCTTACTTTCAATGCTGCTGAAGTTTACTGCCAGAACAGTCACATTTTCCTTTTCATTTACTATGTTCCTGTCCTATGCCATCCCTTCATTCTACTTTTTCTTCCCCGCTGTAGTCACTATTATCATCTGGAGCATTTCTCCCCAGGCCTCCGCTGAAAACAGGCTCTGTGGAACCTAGTCGGACTTTCCCGGTCAACAAATGATAAATAAATAAAATAAATAAATAAAATATTAGCCTTTGATTCTCTTCATCAAAAATGTTTTGTAACTTCCCTTTCATGATTTTAGTTCTTCAAACCATTTCTTCAGCTTTACATTTTCTAGCACAATCTTGTGAATTAATATAGTTTCATCCAAAATATGTTAATTTTGCACATTGCATTCAGCATTTTTGAATCTTGCATTATTCAAATTTTCATTGTCTTCATTATTCCGTGTTTAATAATTGTTTTCTGCTACTGTCACTGGTTCACCTTCCTGATGTTCGCAGTCACACAAAAGATGACCTTCTTTATTATGTTTTCTGTGCTGTAATTTACAGATTTAATGTTTTCCTTTATATGTCCCTTTCACACATTGACTACGTCATCTTTTAGCACATTTTCCAATCTAGTGTCAACTATCCCTGCAAACAATATGGACTGTGGGCTGCCTTCAGTACTTCCAGCATCCCCTCAAAAATATTAAGTCTCAGTCCCTCTTTTTTTATACAGTTATCGTACTTGATAAATGACACAGCTTTCATTTTTTATTTTTTAATGACATTCAAGCTAACTTTCTGTATTTAAATATCATATGCAATCTCACAACAATTTTTCAGACATTCCTCTAGCACTTTACTTAATGCCAGTTCTATATTGTAAACATATTTTCTTAGGCTACATGCTCATATTAAGTGTTAAATACTCCCTAAATAAACATTGTTTTGTGTAAATATATTCACAAAATGCTTTGGAAGTTGAAAGCTTTCAGAAATATCACAAAATGTCTTATTACTCAAATGTGTTATTGAGTACACATCCTGTATACAGTAGCTTAATGACTTCTCTGGTTTGACCTAGATACCATATCTGCTTAGCACTGGCTCCTTCTTACTTTAGCTAGCTTACTCCCCATTTTTCTTAATTTTCATCTGTTTTTAACCAAATATAACTGCTACAAATCCCTTTCTACAAGTTAAGCCATAAGAATGTGATAATAAATTACCCCTTTACTGACTAAATTCAGTAAGCAACTAAGTAAATACCCTGCTTCTCCTCCCCCCACAGTTTTAAAACTCTTGGAAATCTCTACCATTCACAAGTCTAACCTTAGGGTGCCAGTTAATATTACCTACCATAACTTTCTGATTGTAGGTGTCAGATATGGTTTGCCCACAAAGTTTTGCTTCACTCTGTCATCTATACTTAAATCTGTACCTCTCATCTCATTAGCCGAACTGTAGATGGCAGCAAAGGCTAGCAAACAGAAATTTCAGTTTTTTTTATTTACAGTCAGCTCAAACACCTTTCCTCTTCTCCGGCCCATTAATTTTACTTTCTGTATTTAAATCTCCATGTAACCTGCCTTAATTGGCAGCTAGGGATACTGTCTTTTTCTGCATACTCCATAGCAAGTAAAGGAGAGTATGATTGATTAAACTGAATTCATCCTCAAGTCTTGGTGAGTACCTTTGTGAGGTGGACCCAATTTGAAAGTCTGTTCTGTGGCATTTGTAGTGTTTGTGTTTTGAGTAGTCATTGAATGGCATGAAATGTTAGTTAAAACTAACTGACTGAAAGGCAGCAGTATATGCATGTAAAATCAATGCAGTGACAGGAGCTTTAGGAAGAAAGAGGCCTGCATGATGTAATTTTTTACAGACAAGCACTGCATTGTGGGATACTTAGAGACAGACTAAACAATCAGAATTACTTCAATATGCCAGACCCCATGTGGTAAGACTCAGAAATTACGTATAAAAATATTTAAAAACGGGTAAATAGTCTCAGAGTGGTGTTAAAATATAGGAAACACCAAACCATGATAAAATAAACATGTTTTTTGAGTCTGTGGGTGCGATTCTCCTTTAATGACATCCTAGTGATCCAGTAGCTACACTAAGACTGCCAGGTGTGACAACCAATCAAAGGGACCTCCTAGCTTAAAATATGCTTCATGTCAAGTGGACACTGAGAGCTAGCAACAACATGTTTTCTTTTACTTTTGTATTTTCCTAGTATCCTTTTAAGGATATTAAGGTAATGCACTGTTTCTTTTTGTGCAGTCCCCCATCTTTATCTAGACATAAGAAGCACAGTTTAAACATATTTAACAACTTTCTGGTGATCCAGTGGCTTAAAGAAGACTGATAGGAGTGATATCCAAACAAAGGATTTCTCCTAGCTACATGGTTCACATCAAGGAGACATGAGAAGAGTGGGTGCTTGCATCTTGTATTGACATAGCATCTAGGGAATAACACCTCCTTTCGAATCCTGTAAGTGCTCAGCAGCTATTCTTTCAGTCTTATTCTCTGTAATTATGAAGATGCATTACTGTGACTCATGTTCTACTTTAAGAACTAGACAATACAATGCCTTAGTGATACAGTGATAATACAGTGATTACAGCATACTTCAAAGGTATTAAGTTGAGGATACTGTTGTGACTATGTTAATAATTTATTGAAAAAGAACCTGCTATTCAAAGTTACAACTCCTATTAGACCTGTTGCTGTCATATTATCACTTTAGACAACAGTTTGAACTATGTTAGTTACACTACTATTGAAGAATAATCGTATACTAATTGTTTAGTCTGCCTGTTGGAGTGTTTATTCTTAATAGAAAAGTGGTATTACTAACTGTTTAGAGTCTGACTAATAGACTGTTTATCTCTACAAACACAGGTCTAACCTTCACTTCAAACAGTATTATTACAGTATTGCAGAACAGTAGTTACAGAACAGCATATTAATTGTTTACAGCCTGACGGGTAGTGTGTTTATTCTTTCTTAACAGAATACTTTTAAAGTAGGGGCTTATTGTTTAGAATAACACCAACTTGAATTCTAATATAGCTACATTTATATTTAATAAGTTAAGGGCTATTATTAATGTAACTTTTTATGCATACCATCAGCACTGATGCACATCATGATTTAATTAACTTTAAGCTTCTGGTACAATGTACTAAAGGTGAAGTATATATTAAGACAGACCATGATAAAAATATATTCTATTGCACCAAGTAGAATAGCTGCGTAAAATAATAGAGGGTAAAATGACTGATTAAGTAGATTGTAATTGTAGAATTGGAATATTATTATGCACGATAGCCTTATTTGTAGAATCCTGGAAAGATGACCTTTACAATTCTTCAAACACACTAATAGTCAAACAACCAACTAGAAACAAAGAATGCAGTCAGAGAAAAAAGACCACTCCAGTCAAAGATGAGGAAAAACATTACAGGTGTCATAATTTCACATAATTCTGTTACTAATAAAACAGGAAAAAGGAAACATGACTGCTTCCCTTATGTAAAAAGAAAAGCATTAGGGTTAACAAACTTGAACAAAATAATTCCTTAAAATTAGAGGCCTTAGAACACCAAGTCAGCAAATACTTTTCTAAAGTAACAGCACTAGATATTGAATCCCAGCAACAACGGTATCCTTGTCACACTGCATCAGATGTATTTAGTAAGTCTGATAATGCTAACTTGTATTTATTACCATGTAATAAGAGCACCAATAATGTAAGATGGCTATCAAACTATTATCTCAAATGACAACATTGGACCCACAGGAAAAATAAATGATAATCAGGCCTCAGTTGAAGTTAACTCCATTTCAAAATTTCTGCTTCCTATAAAACACCTGCTAGATCTGTACTCAGAAGTTGCTGGAATGCACAAGGAGACAGACAACAGAATAAGGAAACTCAGTTCTGATAAGGATGAAGAAGATGTACAACTACATCAGAAGAAAATAAAAAGAAGACCATTAACTGGAACAAACTTAAACAGACTGTACTCTCATCTCAACAATAATGCAAATATTTGAGAAACTTACAATTGCTATGACAACAAACCTGATGTACATAAGTGTCTAACACAAGAGAAACTGTTAACCTAATAAATGAACTTGAGCGGAGTATACCCATACTAATTCCTGTGATTAGGCTGTCACAATGGACTGTGATGCAAATGGTAAAGACACAAATGAGATACTAGTATTAGCAGACTTCATGTTCAAACCTACATGTAGGAAGTTGTGACATTGTTAAACTTAGGGTTACCATTGTCTCACAAATTAACTAATATTCCATCACATTTGACAAGAATAGTTAAATATGATCACAATTATAAACATTTTCTTATTCACCGTGGAACAAATGACCTTAAACATGCAACTCTTAACCATATAAAAAAGCTTGTTTTAGAAATTCAGTAAATTGTAAAATTATACAAAGATGAAGTCACTTTTAGTAAAATATTACCCTCATAAAAGTGAAACAACTCTACATGCATTAAGGCCTTTATCTTTAACAAATGGATAAGACAGCTCTATATGACATATTCACTAGGTTTGATCACATTCTGGGAAGAGTTTCCCTGGGACCAGCTTATGTTCTCAAAATACACTTAAGTCATTATGGTGCAGGATGGTAGCAATGTTAAATATTTACTTAATTTTTAGCAATAATAAGCTAACAGAAAAAAAGTAATTTAACACTCAAAAGACCTCATAACCTTCTAAATGTTTATTTCTGAAGTCTTAGGAATAGGGATCTTGAAGTAAATATAATCAGAGTAGACAACTTCAGTATTATATCTACTGCAGAAGCATGGAGCACCACTAATTTATTGTTTCCAAGGTATACTAAATATGAATGTATAAGACCAAAGGGACATGGAGTTTTCTTTCTTTCTTTTTTTGACTCCTGAAAGAATCTCTATATTCAGAACTATTCTGCATCAATAATACCCTGGAAATACTAATTGTTGATCTGAGAGGATTCCATGGTGAGGAAACAAGACTTGTGCTAATTTATAGAAAACCTTTCATGGACTTGGTTACGCTCCATGACTACATTTTTTATCTCTGGAAAACCATCTAGCCAATTATGAAGTTAACTTACTTGGAGATCTGAACTATCCAGAATTGAACTGGGATCATTATACATCTTGCACAAGCACTGAATGAGAATTTCTAGATGTAATTTCACTTCATAGTTTCTCAGAGTTAATCAGGGAGCTAACAATGGAAAATAACATTTTAGATTTGGACATTATTGGCATCATCTCTGAAAAGATAGTTATAAACATCCGCTTTGGTCCCCCCTTTAGGAAATTCAGACCACAATCCAATACACTTTCAACTAGCTTGACAGCAAACAAAATCTCATCCTATTTAAAAAAAAGATTTTGATGATTGATTAATTAACTATATTAAAACTACAGATATTTTAGTAGATACTAAATGTGTGGATGAAACTTGTAATGACACGGACTCAAGATATCTCATATTAGAAATATATTAGTAAAATCTTTGAGAAGAACTGTTACCACTGTATCAAGTAAAGAGAAAAAAGAGGCAGAGTTCCCATTCTGATGGAATACTAATCAAACTGTACAAAAGGAAATGTTTTCAAAAATAAATTGTAATTATTCTACATTTTGAAATAAATTATAAATCTAAACTCAGTAAAGATTAACAAAGACTTTAAACAAAAGATTATACTAGAAAAAATCAAATATGAGACAAAAGTAGCTAATAACTCTCAAGAGAAAGAATAATTTTAGAAATACATAAACTAAAAACCAGAATAAAGCCTCAGTAAACTTTGCACTTGATAAAGATATGATAATTTCTCAGCTAAAGCGTATGTAGATGTATTTAAAATCTATTTCCAGTTCAGCTTATTTAACAAAAAACTCAAGAAGCTTCTAAATCATTAGAAATCACCTGTCCAACCATCTTTAATGACCTTATCAAGATCTCATTTAAAAATGCTGGAAAGCAAATGTCTCCTGCACCTGACAATGTTCCTGCTGTTTTAATTTGTAAACTTCAAAAGCATGTGTGTCCCATTTTATACACAATAATTAAGACTGTTGACTGAAGGAACTGTTCCCCACTCATGGACAGAGTCCACTATTACACTTATTTTAAAAGAGGGAAATAAATTAGGAACCAGACCTATAAGTCTTCCATCATTATTAGACAAATGTTGTGAAAGATGCTTGATTAAGTTGCTAAGTGACCCAGAAAATAGTAGTTTTATTACTGATACGGTGCAACATGGCTTCAAATTTAAGAGACCCTATTCATTCAGTTCTTGTGATCCAACATGTGGGTCCTCTAGCCACTTGCTAGATCAGACTCGGCAGTATCAGTGCTCCAGCCTTTAAGAATTCTTCCTCCCATAATGCACCATTTCCCTTAGTTACCTCAGAGCTTACCAAAAGGACATGACCACTGGCAGCTAAGTGCTCCATCTCAATATTTTTATTATATATTTAGTCTGTTTTACCCTACAGGCTTTTTGTAATTGCTCATAAATTTTTAGGATCAGCACTATCTAATATTGCCTTTTTTCTCTCCTGTTTCTTTGAAATAGCCCCTTCTTCACATTGGACCTTTCCACTATTTTTAAACCTTTTCCTTGGTGTGATAATCATAGCTGATTGTTCAACAGTTTACATAGATAAATAGATAGTTTCACTATATTTGTAGTTCATAGATAATAGTAATTGTTATAACTAGTGTTTGAATTTTAAGATTGCAGTATTAGTGTTTATAATTTTTCATAGTTCTAGATATTGAAACTTTACTCATAGTTACTGTTATGAAGAAGCTAGCTAGTTTTAGGAAGTGTACCATGTGCAGTCACAAAATTCTGCCACAAGATCTGCATAATATCTGGGTTGGTTCGGGAGTTTCTCATTGGCAGTTAACTGCAAAATACATGCAGCATTTGGGACTAGATCATTAACAGTCAGGAAGAACAAGCTCATCATGAAACACCTGCTGTTGTCTGATTCAGAAATGCCTAAAACAAAGAAAGCTCTGGAGAAGTCAAGGAAGTAGAAGGATTTTGAATTTAGGAAGAAACATAGTGAATCCATGGTTCCAACCTTGTCTCTGAAGGTTCTGAGGTTTGAGAAGCACAGGGCCTGCACTCCAACTTATATACCACCCCTGGATCTGGTATCTTTGCATCCTATTACTATACATGAATCACCAAAAATTTACTACCTTCTAAAACATTAGACGAATACCCTCCATTTAGGCCTTCCTTAGTGCTTTCCATATGATCCTTTAAGTCTAAAGAAGTTCCTTGGTTGCAGATGTGGACCATCTGATGCAGAAATTTTTGAAGGCACAGAGATGGGGGTCATTCTGTTACATTTGACTCTGAATGTGATCAGATCTGCCCAGATGGCCCCAACTCTAGTTCCTTTACTAGTCATCTTTCAGCTTCATTTACTTTGGAATTGATGTTTGAACTGGATCTAGTGGTCTCAGGGCAAATCTACCCTGTAATTCTGACTCTGGGGATACTGGCTCAGACTCATTCAATTCCAGCTTTGTTGAAAATGATAGAGTCTCAGACCTGAGGATTTGAGATTGTGTCTTTGGTTTCACTGGCAGGGCCACTGACCATGGCTCTGTTGGTGGTATCATTATCACCTTCTTTCAAGTTCTTGGTTCTGTTTCCTTCAATGGAGGCTTCCACTTTCATGGTTTTTGGGGTTCCTCCACCACCTGTGACTGCTTCTCTGAAGGGAGGACTGGGTCCAATGGCTAGAGCAGTATCTTAAGATCTGATGGCAATTGGAGGTTGGTTCAGGCTTTCAGTTGTTGGGAAGGATAGTCAGCTCTACAAAGAGAGTGAATCCACAAGCACCAATGGATGCAGTTCTACCTCATGACCCTCTTTCTCTCTCTTGTCTTCTTTTCATCACTAAGTCAGACTCATTCAATAGACATCAAACCATCTGCTCAAAAGCAGCTTCAGTCCTCTAAGGAATTAGATGACACCTCCCCTGATGTACCCAAGAAGAGGATGTGTAAGAAGAAGCAAACTACAAGTGTTGATGTCTTTTTGCTAAGATCTAAAGTGACTAAGGGAAATGGCGCAGTATAGGAGGGAGAATTTTTAAAGGGGATCAAGGCCGGAGGGTTGATACTGCAGAGTCTTATCTAACAAGCAGCTCCAGGACCCACATGTCATATCGGACAGATATGAATGAATGAATCTATCATTACAGCAAGTACATGACTTTCTTATCAACCCTTTTTAACTTAGCTAAATTTTACAATCGAGTCAGTATAGCTGTAGATATGGGACTAACAGCAGGAGTGATTTTCTTGGATCTTGTCAAATTCTTTGATACACTATCTCATTATTCAGTACACGAGGCCCTACGTTCTTATTTCAATCCCTACTTGATTAGATAGATAGCTGGTTTAGTCAATGTACCCAATGTGTCACTATACAAATTGTATATTCTAATTATTTACCTACATTTTTGGGGACCAGTAAGGCTTAGTCCTGGGCCCTCATCTGTTTAACCTAGTCTTTTCTGCAACTCCAACCTGTGAGTCATGCTGAATTAATAATCATATTAAGAATAGCAAGATCATATTTGTTGTTACATCTAGGGGTGATATGGATATAATAAATATTTACACAATATTTCAAATTATGCAAGAACTAGAGATCTTACTTTTAGCTTAAGTAAATGTCAAATAATGCTTTCCAGCAACAGCTGCTTAATACTCCAATGTCCTTAAAAATGATCTGTTGTTAAAGAGGTGCACAAGTACAGAGACCTAAGGATCCTAATTAATGATAAATTATCTTTTAAAATGCATGCAGCTTTTATTATTATGAACAGTAAGACACTAAGAACTATGGGTCTTATGTTAAAGTCCATTTCACTAATGGATGAAAAGAATACAATACAACTTTATAGTTTGTACTTGAGACCTTTACTAGAATACAATAACACTTTCTGCATTTATACATTAGGTTAACCACAAAAGTTTGAATCAGTACAAAGGCATTTGACAAAATATATTCTCACAGTCAGAGAATTAAGTTATCAAGATCACTGCCTAAAATTAAATCTGTTTACTATTTACTGCAAATATTTCCATGGCAAATCTATTTTAGCATACAAAGCCTGTAATGATGAATTATTGCAGGCTACACTAAATCTAACAATGTATAAAGAAATACCATCACATGTAAATTAAAGAACATAAATTGTTGTGTAAACCTAAACAAAATATTTCTAAGAAATAAATATATTACACAAACTAGTCCATGAATTTGGAATAAACTACCTCTTAATGTGTGGAACTCATACAACATAATTCAGTTTAAGGAATCACTAGACATTTGGATGGGATTTGAAATTTATCATCTAAGTCCACAGAGTCAGCAATTTTAAATGGCCATTAGGCCTAAAAACTGGTACCAGTAACTTATAAATCTTATCCCAGGTCTCCAACATTCCTCCCAAATAACTTCCTCAATGCCTATAATAAGAGCAAAGGACCATAAAGCAGTTTGTTTTAACTTCATTAATGTTTATAATAAATATTCTAGCTTTGAATCTTGGATTCATTCAGTACAATCCCATAACAGAAACATGGATGAAGGGCAACTTCTGTCCATAACACTGTATTTCCTCAGCCTACACTATTCACAGTGATTTGGGAACAGGTAATAGAGCAGGCAATGGCACCTCTCTGCTAATAAAAAACATCAATCTACAAACAACTGCTACAGAAAACACAGTGTTTGCAGTAGTAAACAGTCCCATTTGGGTAGCATCCACCGACATGTTGGGAACTACACCTAACTGTACATAGTCTCAGTTTATACACCATCCCCTTTCATGATCCCCACTGTACAAACAGTCCTTCTTGACATATTCCCCTTAGTATCCCATAAAGACATAGTTGTATGAGGAGGACTTTAATGTGAATGCCACAGAGACAAAAACTATGCAAAATAAGATAGCTTTCCAACAGTTAAGAGGATATCAACTAGTACAGCAACTAACAAGATCCAACTCCCTGCCTGTAGGCATTCCACATTTAACTTTATGCTAACAAATATAAAAAGCATAGAGTCCTTTAGATCAATGTGCTTCCGAACAACCTATGTTCCCACTGCCCTATTATCTTAAGGTAGTCATTCAAGACTATAAAAAAACCTTTGTCAATTAATTTCTGGCAAAGTTATCTCTAAAAGTAAATAAGATACCCTTAACATAATAAAAACAATAACTTAGTCAACAGTCTATATGGCTCACAACCATATTATAGTGCTCACTTAATTTATTAGCAAATTATCCAAAATATAGGACAACCTATTCCTATTAACCCAAAGAAGACTCTAGGACCAAAAATGCCAGTAGTTCTGTATAGATCTAGTCATTATTATTAAATAACAAGACAATGCATGAAAGTAATTGAAACAACACCCAAACAACCAACACTTCTTGGCACTAAAAGCATCTCGATCTGTGAAAACTTGCTGATGTTACAGCTAACTTTGTAAAGGGAACACTACCTGGGAGAAGACAGGAAACTCATGCTTAATCTCCAAAACTTTTCTGGAAGAATATAAAGCAGCTTACTGGAAAAATAACCGATAA
>NC_056741.1:645155046-645317546 GCF_019279795.1 Protopterus annectens
AGGGAAGGCTGCACAGCTTTCTTCCCAGCCTAGTAGTCCTGCTACCACTCTGAAGCAAGTCAAGTGACTTCCAGTTAGTTGTCTGCTCTTAAATAAGCCAAATATGATATTTATGAGTTAGTATCTCCGTTAATGGTGGTTAGCTGAAGTGATTTCATAAGCTGTGTGCCATTCAGAGTGCTACCCTACAGTATGAATAATGGTCATACTCTTCCCTGATAAACAACAGTGCATAAATGCACTTATAATAAATAAATACCAGTCATGAGAGCTTAAAGATAAATAAATGAATTTCACTTAGTGATAGAAAAATAGTACAACTACAGAGCAAAATATATGATATTTAAGTTATCCAGCTAGTTTTCTACAAGAATATTATCCCTAAAAATAAACAACTGGTACTGACAGATGGTGCCACAGGCAAGACAAGTATCATTCTCAGTATTACCTTTTCAAATACTATATCATAGTTATGTAGCATATTCCTATCCCAATCCCAGTATCCATCACATAAGCATGTCGCTTGGGAACTGTTACAGACCATTTCAGAATAGTCACCAAGATTTCTCAAAACATATCCTCTTGGTTTTCCTTGAATTGAATCCCAGTTGTGACTTAAAGTTTATCTAGCTATTACACTCCACTGTTGTTTTATCCTTGTTTGTTATACCAGAAGACAGTGCCATGAAGTCTGAAGGGCCAGCAGGTTTCAATGTCCTTTAGCATGTGGACAAAGTGATTCCATTTTACCATGAGAAGATACACTGCTGATAACATGAGATGAAGACAAAGAAAAGAGTACACTAAGAGTACACTGTTTTATTCAGTTGACAATGGCTTCTGTTAGCCTGTCACTATACCTGGTTTCACGGTATGTGCATGCTTCTGTGTGTGTGTGTATGTGTGTATATATATATATATATATATATATATATATATATATATATATCTACACACACACACACACACACACACACACACACACACACACACACACACACACACACACACACACACACACACACACACACACACACACACACACACACACACACACACACACACACACACACACACACACACACACACACACACACACTCACATTAATAATAAAATAAATTATTAAAAAAAAACATCAAAGCACATTATGTGTACCAGAAGGAAAGCCTTTAATGATTAAAAATGGTTACATGTATTTATGGTTTTTCACAACTTTTAGTGACTTCATCAGAAGAGGTAAGACATCGGATACCGCATTTAAGCAGTAAAATTGTAAAATCATGCGATGCACAAAACAGCAATTAAGTGAAGCCAAGTATACACTGACAGTTCCCCCGAAGCCAAAGAGTTAAAATCTAAACAAATAAATAAGTATGCATTTCTTAAACAGATACCCCAAATAAAGGGAGAAAAATAAAAATGAATATGACTGAATGTATGATTTCTAATAATAAATAACCAGAACATTTGCACACTTAATAATTAAATTGCTCCATAAAGGGTCAACAATTACAGGCAGTGAAGGAACAGTGGCAACTGTTTGGGCAAAAGCAAGGTGTAAAAGTTTTTAAAAAAGCACATCAATATAGGTAAAAATGTATACAAAATAATGATGAAAAAGTTTGTGAAAACTAGTTAAAAGGGATCATAATGTATGAAAATCAGTCAATTTGATAGTTTCAGTCTACAATACATTTTTCCCTGTCTACATGAGACCCAATTACTCATCTGCCTTCATCCAATTGACCAATTCATTCCTGTGCATAAGGAACAGATACTAGTTCTGACAGGACCTTCTATGGACCATTTGTTCCCTTCCAGATTGATATTGTGTACCATGATACCTCTCAATTGTCTGGTATTTGCCCACAAAATACCACTTTTCTGAAAATACCAGCTGCCATGAAATTCTGAGTGCCCTCTCCAAATCACGATTTATTTACACTTTATTTCCCCTACTCTGATGTCTCATTATAAGCCCATGCACACTGCCCTGTGACATCACTTGATCCTTGACCATGACTCATTGCAAGGTGACTCAAGCATGAGGGTAACAGAACGACACAGCAGTAAAGCAATGGCATTGTGAGGAGTGTGACTGCCCTGAAGGAGCAAGAAGAAAAAGATAACAGAGGAGCAAAGGATTTGGGAAGAACTGCAATCCAGTAGCAGCAGCTTGGTCACAACATGGGTAACCAAAATTCCCATCAGAACTTCACACCAGAGGCCACTCTATACTAATGCAGCTTGGTAAGGCAGCCAGGCAGTGTTTGGTTGTTTCATGCAGAGGATGATTTGAATCACTTCTTAAAGCCTTGGCTCACTGGTGCCTGAGTTGAAATTTATTGTTTGACAGTGACGGTATAAATTCACATAGAGGAGTCACCTTTTGTGCCATTTTTCATTGCAGTTTTTACAGCAGAAATAAGAAAAAAGTGACAACTGGAACAAATTAGTATGTTAACTGTAGAAAAGTAGTCCAAAGAAATTTAAAATAAAATACTTCTGTAGGCACAGTTTTAATCACAGTTTTATTTATTTACATTGCTTTGGCACTGGTCCATACAGAGCAGACTTTCTGATGCTTTATCCAAATTGGTTAATGCTATACCCTGTGTAAAACTGGTATGTGAGATGAGTCTGCTGTTATAATTTTAATACCCTAGTTGGTGCTTTCAGTTTGTGATTAACTTATTCTTTTACTAGGGACTGGATGTTCTAATTTTCACTTGATGTATGGTATATTTTCAGATAAGCTGCTCTGAATTCTCTCAGTGTTGTGTGATTGAATTGCTAACCAGTCCCCTCAGTTTCTAAAGGGTAATGCATAGTCTTCATAGTTTTTGTTACCAAGCGTCAACTTCAGAAACTGCAGCCATACAAAAACTAGTCTATTACCACTGCTCTTTGTAACTAAAGGCAGTACTGAAGAAGCAGTATAGTCCTTTCACATGACTTTTTCTTCCACATAGAATATACCATTTTCATCCTGCATGTCAAATGTGAATACCTTTCAGAAAAGTGTGTGTGTGTGTGTGTGTGTGTGTTCATAGATTCATAGTTTGGTACTAGGCTATTGGCCCTAGGGCCTATACAAGCCTAGCCATAACAATTCCCTGGCTATTTCTTCCCACACTATTTTCTTCCTTGGACCTCTGTCTAACAGGGTGACTGACGTGATCCCTGGGGTGAATTTCCTTTCTCCCATCCAATCATCAAGGTTCCTTTTGAAGAGGGCCAAAGAGGTGCTCTGCTGGTATGAATGGGCAGTCTATTCCAGAGTCTGGGAGTCTCTGGGTCAGGAACCTATCCCTCCAGCATGTTTTGTTTATTGTGATGACAAGGTTTAGATCCCTGGAGCATGTGGCTCTGAGGGATTGGGATTTCTTTAAGTGTAGCATGTCCAACAGCTCTGGGTTTGACATGGCCTTGTATGTTAAGCAGAGATAGCCTCTGTGTGTGTGTGTGTGTGTGTGTGTGTGTGTGTGTGTGTGTGTGTGTGTGTGTGTGTGTGTATGGTAATGGTGTGCCAGGGGTGGGGCATAACTCTCAATTGCTCTGCTTTCATGGAACTTATAAACAAAGACATTGGTAATCTCCAAACTCTGGATCCCACCTAGTTTGGGTTTGTAAAAGGAAGATCATGTCTCTTAAACCTGACAGACTTCTTTGAAGCAGTCACCAAAGCCGTAGACAAGGGTAAGGTGGTTCCCACAGCCTATCTAGATCTTGCCAAGGCTTTCGACACCATCCCCCACTCTGGAATTATAGATAAACTCACTAAACTAGGTATAAGTCCCTATGTCACAAGATGGGTTGCCAACTGGCTCACTGACAGAACACACACTGTGAAAGTAGCAGACTCCAAATCTGACTTCAGACCAGTGACAAGTGGAGTACCACAGGGTTCAGTCCTGGGTCCTCTCCTGTTTGGTATCTACTTCTCTGAAGTACAGGCTAACACAGAAGGTCTTTGGCTAATGAAGTTCGCAGATGACTGCAAACTAGGAGCCATAATCGAAACTCCTAATGATGTGGACATCCTACAAAAGGGCCTCACTGAGACAGATGCCTAGTGTAAAAGCCATGGCCTCAAGCTCAATGCCAAAAAGTGCATTGTCATCCCCTTTGGTAAAAACTCTGTACCCATGAACTACAACATAGGCGGTAGTATACTTAACACTGAAAGTGTGATAAGAGACCTTGGGACACAGGTAGACTGTAGTCTCTCCTTTGATAATCATGCCACAGTAGTCAGGAAATCCTTCTACATGGCACACCACATCACAAAAGGTTTCTCATCCAGAAAAAAAGAGGTCATTGTTCCCCTCTACTCATCACTCATTAGACCCATTATAGAGTACAACGCCTCTTTTGGTATGTACCTCACAAGACATCTACAACAACTGGAAAGGCCGCAGAAATACCTCACAAAGAGAATTACCAGCCTCAAACAGATGCCTTATGCAGACCGTCTCGAAAAACTCCAGCTTTACTCCGTCGCATATCGCCTACTCAGAGGTGATCTCTGCCTAACATACAAAGCTATGCCAAACCCAGAGCTGTTGGACATGCTCCACTTAAAGAAATCCCAATCCCTCCGAGCTACATGCTCTAGGGACCTAAACCTTGTCACCACAATAAACAGAACATGTTGGAGGGATAGATTACTGTCCCAGGGACTTCCCATACTCTGGAATAAACTACCTATCTATATCAAACAAAGCTCCTCATTAGCACTCTTCAAGAAAAATCTTGATGATTGGATGGGAAATAGGAAATTCACCCCGGGAATCACCTCTGTGGCTCTGCTCGACAATGGCACAGGAAAATAATTTTCTTGGGTGGCAAAAGCCAGGGTACCTTTTTGGCTGGGCTTGTATAGGCCCCAGGGCCAATAGCCTAGTACCTACCTACCTATACTAAAAAGGGTACTGCTTTGTTATGTAACTCATAGATTACATGGAATGATAACATTGTTCAGTCAGAAACCATTCAGTCTGCAGAAAATGACATAGTTTTCCTACAGACAATGTATTAAAAAGAGACAAGTGTAGTATAAAAGAAAGAGATCAAAACTAAAATTGGCAGGATTAAAGAACATTACTGCAAGCAAAAATCAAGGAGAAAGACTGAAGTTGACAACATGGCTCAAGCTGTGGAAGTACAAATACAGCTGAATGAGAATTATAAGCGTCCAAATGTAATAAGCAATTAAAACAGTGGAATTATTAAGACTAATGGTGATGAAATCATTCCTTTGTAACAACTGATAAGACAGATATTACTTGAAGTAGAAGTTGGAGATTATTCAGATCTGGTCAAAATTGATATGCTAGTAACTTGAGAATCAATTACAAGAGGTGTTGCAGAGAGGATAATGAAGGTAATCGTGATATGCTTGTCAAGAATAAACATAAAGGATGCAAGTAGGGCCTTAGAATGTCTTAATGTAAGGATGCATGGAGGTGTTTTATTCTTGTTGGTAGAAATGATCTAATTTTCAAGGACTGGCTTACTGTTACAAGAGAACTTACAGTCCTGTTAGATAGCATACCTTGTTCAGGTGCTAGGACATATTTTTCAAAAATCCAATACTGAAGGGAGAATTAGGTCAGAGTGCATGAAAAAAAATGGTGGGTAAATAACTACATGAAAAAAATGGCCCATTTTAAAAACTGGAAGCATATAGATAACCCATGTCTAATTTTGGCCACACATGCATTTAGGCAGGGTGGAGTCCATTAGTCAAGACAAGGGAAGATAATTTTTGCTGCTGATATATAACAATATTTGACTAACACAAGACAGAATTTTGCTTGGCCAGGAATTTATCAGTTCACATGTAGTATCATTTGATGTATCTGCTGTGATTGTTAATGCAAAGAACATTAATAATAATATTTTTATTGAACAATTTGCTATATTCCCACAAGACCGATGTTGCCATTGTTTGTGAAACATGGTTAAAGAACAATTACAGGAAATTATATTGCCATAGCCATATTGCCAACATCCTGGCAGATAGGTTCAGTGCTAACTTTACCCCCTCTCTCACCTTCCAAAGGGCACATCTTAATAACGGAAGAATGCAAAGCTTCTGTAATCAGAGATAAACAAGTAAAGACTGCACTCTCCAAAGCCAAGAACACAGAATCCATGGGACCAGACAACATCCGAGGCTGCATACTGCATGAACTACAGAACGAACTAGCACCCCAACTAAGTACCATGTTCAATCATAGCCTCACCTCAGGCTATGTGCCTACTGAATGGCGCACAGCAATGGTTATCCCACTCCACAAAGGGGGTGTCACCATGGAAACCAGAAACTTCCTCCCCATTGGTCTGACAAGCCTGGTCTGCAAGGCCATGGAATGGATCATCTTGGAGATTATAAAAAAAGACAAAGGTAACCTCCAAACCCTGGACCCCACTCAGTTTGGGTATGTAAAAAGTAGATCATGTCTACTAAACCTGATTGACTACTTTGAAGCAGTCACTAGAACCGTAGATGAGGGCAAGGTAGTGCACACAGCCTATCTTGACCTCGCCAGGGCTTTCAATACCATCCTCCACACTGGAATTATAGATAAACTCACTAAACTGGGCATAAATCCCTATGTCACAAGATGGGTGGCCAACTGGCTCACTGACAGAATCCACACAGAAAAAGAAGCTGATTCCAAGTCCGATTTCAGACCAGTGATGAGTGGAGTACCACTGGGTTCGGTCCTGGGTCCTCTCCTGTTTGGCATCTACTTCTCTGAAGTATAGGCCAACACAGAAGGTCTTTGGCTAACAAAGTTCACAGATGACTGCAAACTGGGAGCCATAATAGAATCACCTAATGATGCAGTCATTCTACAAAGGGCCTCACAGAGACAGATACTTGGTGTCAAAGTCATGGCCTCAAGCTCAATGCCAAGAAGTGCATTGTCATCCCCTTTGGGAAAATCTCAGTACCCATGAACTACCACATAGGCGGTAGCTCACTAAACACTGAAAGTGTGATAAGAGACCTCGGGACACAGGTGGACAGTAGTCTCTCCTTTGATAACCACATCGCCACAGTAGTCAGGAAATCCTTCTACGTGGTACACTTCATCACAAAAGGGCTCTCCTCTAGAAAAAAGGAGGTCATTGTTCCTCTCTACTCATCCCTCATCAGACCCATTATAGAGTACAATGCCCCATTTGGCATGTATCTCATAATACACCTACAACAATTGGAAAGGCCACAGAAATACCTCACTAAGAGGATTACCGGCCTCAAACAAATGCCATACGCAGACCATCTCAAAAAACTCCAGCTCTACTCCGCCACATATTGCCTACTCAGAGGAGATCTCGGCCAAACATACATGAATCATCTCTGTGTCACACAAAGCTATGTCAAACCCAGAGCTGTTGACATGCTACACTTAAAGAAATCCCAATCTCTCAGAACCACACACTCCAGGGACCTAACTGTTGTCACCACAATAAACAGAAAATGCTGGAGTGATAGATTCCTGTCCCAGAGACTTCCCATACTCTGGAACAAACTACCCATCTATGTCAAGCAGAGTTCCTCATTAGCACTCTTCAAGAAAACTCTTGATGTCTGGATGGGAAATAAAAAATTCACCCCGGGGATCACTTCTGCAGCACTGCTTGACAGTGGCAAAGGAAAATAATTTTCTTGGGTGGTGAAAGCCAGGGAACCTTTTTGGCTAGGCTTATATAGGCCCCAGGGCTGATAGCCTAGTACCTACCTATGAACCTATGAATGTCCAGAGTTTGGCATATAGTTTCAGTCTGTACCTTATAAAATTTCTGGTCTTCTGGCAAACCACTGAGGACTGCATTTGCAATAATGACAGGCATTTGTATTTGCACTAATGACATGCATTTGAATTTCAGATTTCATATCTATTAATGCTAAAATAAAACTTGTTGTTCTATAAGTATATATGAGCAATATTTAACATCTGACCCTTTTTTGGGCCTTTGTTCCTCTGTTACTTTTTGCCTTTGTCCATGATTCTTGAGCTAAGACTCTGACAGCTGAAGGTGGGGATTTGCAGTGGGTGCATTGTTATACATTACTGATTTTTCCATACATTTTTGGTCTGTTCATCATAATATCTGGCAAATCATGAAGTATTGTAGTCAGTAAATAATGTCAGACAAGACTGATTCAGGCTTCATTCACATTCACAACCTTTCCAATTATATAACAGAATGTCTTCTGAAGGTGAGAGCTGAACTCATCCCACATAGCAGCATCATATAATCTTGCCTGCATACCCTCACTAAATTAAGTGGGTGGTTTCCTGGATCTGTCCATCTGCAGTCAGACTATACCAGTGACCCAACTCAGCCCAGAGTGTTGATTCCTTGAAAGCTTTGTACCTCTCCTAACAGAGGGCCTACAGCATGTAGCCTAACTTCTGATGACTTAAATAGAAAGTCAGTCGTCAACCTTTGGACCAAGTACACTTAACACTCATCCTTCTGGTGTTTGTTATAGTTGAGTGAACAACTTCCTTACAAGTCTTGAAAATAGTTCCCCACTAGGTTCAGGTTAGGCAACTAGTTTGCTCATGTCATACTCTTCCAGATATGTTTTTCTGTCCTCTTGTGATCCTTGAAGTCATTATTAGTAAGAAAACAAAGTACTGCCAATCGCTTTTAGGTGCCAGTGCTCAACAGAGAAGTTTTCCTTCATACAAATTGAAGTTGTATTGTGTAACCGAGTTATAACTGTCATTCTTCTTGGCAGTCAGATACTGATTTAGTTACCCGTTTCTTCCTCATTCCCGTATACCACCAGCTTGGAAGCTGGTGAGCATGATGTCACCCGTCAGCCCCTTACTGTACCGCAGTTGTAAATGAAACTTGTATTTACCATTGAATTACATACTGTTTTGTATAAGGTTACACTGTAGGCATGAAACATTTTCAATCCAAGAAGGTTAATATGTTGCTGTACAGTAGACTGCTTGCCATGCTTACTTTCTGCTTATGTAGGCAATACATTTTATGAAGCAATCATCATTAATTCTGGTGACTTGGGAATGTATTCCAATAGTGACTAAATAGTCAGTATGCCTGTTTTTATTCAAGCTAGTTAGTGAAAACTGTATTAGTCAGAAAATTTGATTCGGAAACTTAAGTTACAAAAGATATTCTTGTTTCCAGTATTTGCCATTTACTGCTGAAGGACACTGACAGTGGAATCACCAGCTTGGATCCAAGGAAAATATGCTTCTTTGTAAATTATGTAGTGAAGCTCCCAGACACCCATGCATTCGGTTAGCATATCTAGTGCCATTTGGAAATGTTGCCATTTTTCATCCTGGCCTTCTCAAATAAAAATAAAATCACAATTACTTTAATTTGCCATTACCTACATTTTGACTAATCGTTGGTGCTTATTTATACACTAACTAAAATCTATAAGATTAATGGCAGCATTTTTTTACAAAAATGTTAAAGGAGTACTATAAGTAAGTCAGTCTTTGAACTGATTTACAACAAACTTGGATTCAAACTCTTAAGTATGTGTTAGCTAATAACCTGAAAACTTTTTAGTAACAAAAAGAATCCCTGAGTAATTGTGAAAGGAGATGAAAATGTCTCCATTCATACTAACGAGGCAATGAAAAGAGGTGAAAATATCCACATTCATCCTAATGAAGTAGGAAAGACAGAGTTGTGTTTTGTATGTCGTGGGTATTTCCATAGCTATTACTGCTTCATCCTGAATGCATTATAATTTCAATGCAGGAAAAGTAGTGCAGCAGTCATTATTAGTGGGCTCTGGCTTTGTAGGAGGTGAGGCATGTTTAACTTGATTCATAGATTCACAGACTATTACTAGGCTAATGACCTGGGGGCCTTTCTAAGCCTAGCAACGTTTTCCAAAAAGAGGTATTGTAGCAAAAGCTGTGGCCAGGTTGAGGTCAGCTGTGTACATAATCTTGGTCTCATCCATTACTTCGGTGACCCTCTTAAAGAAGTCTACCAGATTTAATACGCATAACTTCCTTTAACAAAGCTGAACTGTGATGGGTCTAGAATTTGCAGGGTACCTATGTCCTCATTTATCATGTCCATGATGATTATTTTCATAGCCTTACATATGAGGCTGGTCAGACTTATGGGCCTGTGGTTACGCAGATCAGTGGTTGGACCTCCTTTGTGCCTGGGAATGCTGGTAGCCATCTTCCATTCCTTGGGCACAAAACCCAACTATAAGCTCCAACTGAAAAGTGATTCAAGTGGACTAGAGAGGTCATGTTTCTTGCTATTTAGTAAGCATCCTGAGATGTTATCAGGCCACACTGATGCTGTGTTCTTGGCCTTGGAAAGTGCATTGAAGAGCTGTTTCCTTGTAATGGTTGGGGGGATTCTGATATGCAGTATTTCCTTTGGACTATCGGGGGGGGGGGGTTAGTGAGAGGAGAAGTTTGAGCTGAACCTGTCAACCAAAAGGTTGGCAATGGCCTCCGCTTCAGTGTAGGTATTGCTATTTACAGTAAGTTCTATGCATTGTTGCATATTTGCCTTGAGGTTATGGACATGGCTGTTGAAAACTTTGTGGTTGTCCTTTGCCCGAGAAGCTATTTTTTCTTCAAATTTAATCTTTGAAGTATTAATTAACCCTCTTAGCTGCCTATTTAGATTGGTCGGGGGGTTAGTATGTTGGGCTTTGTTCCTGCTATGCTTGGTCAAGATATTTTTTTCTTTTGTTGTAAAACTGATTGATATTGTGATTTCACCAGGGAGGCTTGTCTATTGAGTTTGCCTTATTCTTAATATGAGTGGGCACGGCTTGTTCTATACAGCTATCAATATGGCTATATGGTGATTTTGTAAATAACTCAGCATATGCTATGGTGTTTACTGAGTTTGAGAGTGCCTGGAATTTAGCCAAGGTTTCACTTAGAGAAAGATGTTAGCTTTAGAATAGTTCCTAACGGATTTTGGTTTTGCTGGGTCCCCGGATTTAAGTTTTATTTCAACAAATATTGCCTTATGATCAGATCTGATGAGCAAGGACATTAAATTGGGTGAGAAACATTGCTCTGCCATGTTTGTGAGTATGGGGTGAAGGATGTTTCTACCCCTGGTAGGAAAATGGACCAACTGTTTCAGGCTGTTGTTATTAACAAAGTTTAGGAATTGTTGGGCTTGTGCATTAGAAGTGGTGTAGGACTGCCAATCTATAGAGGGGTAGTTGAAATCACCCATGAACCTCATATTAGGTTGAAAGGTGAGGGACTCTAATACTCTGGGATAGGTAGTAAGGTAGCACTGCTTCCCTAGGACATTGGAAGGGGACCTGTAGGTTGCAAGGATACAGTAAGAGGGCCTTTTTAAAGTGAGTTGCACATGTATGAGTTCCAGTGGATCATACACTTTAACTAGTTTGGATGTGAGGTTGTTTTTAATATAGACTGAGGCTCTTCCACCTTTAGTTCCTTCCTGTGCAGTAACTGGTCTAAAGGTATTAAAGGCGCTATAACCTTGCACTGCTGGGGTACTCTCTGTGACTTTAAACCATGTCTGCATTACTACACAGATGTCTGCACTGTCCTTGGAGAAGAAGGCTTGCAGGGAGTGGAGTGTTTTGTTAAGACTTCTAGGATTGAGCATACCACATTCAGGTATTCCTTCATAAGTTCAGTTAAATCGGGAGGTTTTATCAGTTTGGCATCGCCTAAAAAGGCACTATGGGGGTGGAAAAAGGTCTTTGTCAATATCTGGAAGCCTAGAGGGGATAAGTGCAGCACATCCATGGCAAAGCAGCATGGTCTGTCAACCATGTTCTCCCAGGTCATCAGACATTGTACCCCATTGGACTGACACCAGAAGCTAAACTAATTGTTAAAAATCAATCATTTTCTGCTGGAAATGTGGTATCATCTTTGGAGAAGGTAGTGTGTTGCTCAGTGCTAGGCTCATACCTGCCTGAGACACATAATCAGTGGGCTCAATCATCTCTTGCTTCATATAGTCAAGGGAGGTACATCTCAGGTTATTAACACCCACATGGACTATGACTGAGTCATACTGGTACCTGTGGTTCATTGACCTGAGTGCCTGTGTAACTTAACAGATCCTAGCCCTGGAAAGGCAGCTAACTTCAACTCTTTCCTTAATCTGGTGAGGGGGACATCAGGGTGCATCACTATAGAATCACCAATGACCAGAAAATTTGGTTGTGTGCTGGTTTGCCTTAAGTGCTTAGCAATAGAGGCATTGCATACAGTGTTACTATGCGTAGTTCTGGGTGGTGTTTTAATACAAGATTTATGTCTCGACTGAGCTCATGATTAAAGTGTAAACTTGGAAGAGAGTTTAGTGCAATCATTTTATATTACTTTGTTTATAATAGACTGGGTGCTTTTTCTAAAATGAGGAATTATGAGTTAAGGTCCTATAGATGATGTGTTTTGCAACATCTATACTGGATAGATCTTTGAGGGATCATTTGAAAACTACCTAGCCATCAGGAGCTGCTGACTATCACAGATGTGTACAACTTTTATTATTTTTAAAAGATTGTTCCTAAAATTGCTGAATGACTGACTTCAGCCCATGCATTGAATGTCATGTTGAAGAAGTATGTATGAATTTTGTGCTCAGTGTATTGTTACAGTGGTTTATGCTTAAAGAATATAATGATGTGTGATACTGTAATCTTTTTTTTTTTTTAGTTTTTCAAGTTTCCTATTTTAAATTTGCTGTGGGTGGGCAGTTATTTCCACATGCATGCAATGATGTACTTTTTTTGGCTTATTTTTATTTTGCTTCATTTTTTACAGATGATGTTTAGCCAATTGTTAAAGATAATCTTTTTGTCGTTATACTTTGGCATCCTTTTTGAGGATGGAATGATTCCACTCTATACTAGGGTCTTTAATGCATTTGAGACATGCATGGAGAGATCTGTCCTGTCACTCTCCATATTCCTCAGGGTTTTCTGCACCAGGTTGTTTACATCAGCATGGATCACCAGTATGTTGTAATCATATTTGAATGGTTTAAGGTTTTCCAGGGCCACTGTAACATCAACACTATTGACCTCCGAGAGAAAACTCACTGTCACACTGATTTTGTCCAGCCTCGTGAGTGTAGAGAGAAAGTATTGTGTTGCCATCATACCTC
Organism: Protopterus annectens; assembly: GCF_019279795.1. Classification (NCBI taxonomy): domain Eukaryota; kingdom Metazoa; phylum Chordata; order Ceratodontiformes; family Protopteridae; genus Protopterus; species Protopterus annectens. Next base: position 645,168,209 of record NC_056741.1, read on the forward strand.
TCAACCTCTCAGTGCAAGAAATCTGGACAAACACTGACAAAATGGAGGGGACAAAGGCCCAAAAATAGGGACATATTTTAAATATTACTCTTTTAAGCTTAGAAAGTTGCTAGAGTAGCAGGATTTGTTTTAACATACATTTTCTGAGGGATTTGAAGTCTGAAACACCAATGTATGTCATTATTTAGTGACTTCAATCCTCAGATCATCCCAATAATTTGTCAGAAAAACACAAATTTTATGAGGAACAGGCTAAAATATGAGCCAAAAATCTGGACATTCTGTGAAAATCTGTACAGTTGAGCAGTATGGTTGCCATGTGTTTGAAGATTGCTTTGGTGTAATTGGTCTAGGATGTGTTGTTTTCTGGTAACTGTCTGTTGTGCTGTCACTAATCTGTGTTGCAGTGCTTAGTTTATGCTGGGCATTGCACCTACTAGTCTGATGTGACTTGGACAATGTTTTTAGTCCCTCAGCATATGATAGTTTAGTGTGGGTTTGTGCAGAATGCAGTGTAAGTGACTGATGATGACAGGCTGGGCTTCTTTGTGAGGGTATGGCTTAAAATTTGTTAGGTACTTGCATCTCTCACATATAGACAGTAATGAGTTAAGTAAAAGATCATTATCTTTAAGCATGAGGGAATTCTTACATTGCTTGAGTATGTCAGGTGCTATGAGGATGGTAACAGAGGGTAGACTAGCTGTCAGGACTTCTGTTTGGACAAAGGATATGAAGAGTGTTAGGGAAGAATATTAAAATATAATAATTCTTTACCTCCTGGATTTAAGAGTAAAAAATAGCAGCTATACAGTAATTAAGGTATGAGAACTAAGTTAACCATATGCTGTCAGTTTGTTCTTCTTTCGGCTTTTCCCGGTTAGGGGTCACCACAGCAGAACTCTGGTCCACTAATGATTGGCAGTAGATTTTTACGGTGCCGAGGTGCTAGCCCGACACTCAACCTTCAACGAAGGCACGTCCATTCACGCATGTCTTTCGCACGTCACTCGTCTACGGGGAGGACATGCAGACTCCACACAGAAGGCACTCCAGTCAAGAATCGAACGGGAGAACCTCTTGCTGTGAGGCGACAATGCTACCGCTGCACCACCATGGCTTCTCATAACCATATGCAGTCAGTATTCCAGTCTAACCTATCTATAAGGTCAGTTTGGTGGGTAAGTAAGAGACAATAATAACAATGTCCTTTCTGTGATCACTGTTGCAGTATTGCTCACAACTTAGATTTCCCACAAGGGATAGCTGTATGTCCAGCCAGGATACAGAAACGTGGCTTCTTTCTCTGAAGCCATCCTTCCAATATATGACCAAAGCATGCAAAGGCTATGTGGAACATATGTGATGTATGTGTGTGAAATACTTCAGAACTTTCTCTCCCCCAGCCAAAACACTGCACCTGCATTACTTTGTTGGTCTTTCAGGCATACAATTGTTCCATTTACATTGAGCAAATATGTATCCTTATAGAGGAATCTTCCTCTTTTTCTTTCTTTTTGAATAAAACTAACCCTTTTCATGTCAACCAAGAAGGGAAAATGTGATTGTGAAAGGCAAATACCTTACAGGGACAACCGCTCTATTCTTTCTTTTTTTTTGCCTAGACACCAATCACATTTATAGAAATTCTTCTGTTTGTCAGTCTTTTGTCCATAAGACCATCAGCAGCCATTTTCATTCCCTAAAGATTTATCTTAAACATCAGAGACTCACAGAGTTTGCACACGATAAAATGGATACTGATGCTACCTGCCCAGACTTCCCATATCAACACATACACCAAAAAAGAAAGACCAAATATGAAGCTTTGGACATCCCCACTGTGCCTCTTGATGAGTCCTTGGACTTTTGTGTGCTTCAGATGCTCAATCTGTTGCAAACCCATTAGAGGCTGACAAGGCACTGCCCCTTAGTATGGCCACTCTGACTGATCATGCATCTGCCTTTGCTGCAAAGAGGCAATCAAGGCTGATCATTTCAGAGGGACCTGACAACATTTCTCATAATCTTGTCGGTGAGGAGTTACCAGTTTCCTTCATTGAGGTACATCACTGCTCAGATTCTCTTCAATTTGTGCAAGCACCCCTTCTCTCCAAGAAAAAGCAGATGACTAAGCATACCTCCCCCTCCAACTTTCAGGGATTCTGGGAAAGAGAGGTATGAATTTTCCCAAGGATTGTTTAAAGCCATAATCTCACTTATGACCCTTTCATTCCACTTCCTCCCCTCTGAAGAGATATAAGGATTTGGATTTTGAGGGGGATTCCTTGACTTACTCTTCCCAGATTCACTGTCCTGAGGGGTATGAATCTGAGGAATAAGACACACTATGTCCCCAGACTCTCCTTTGGAGGAACTCTTCTTTAGAGTTACAGTACTGAAGATGATGCAACATTTTCAGTGGGAAGGCAAACAATTGTCAAACATGAAAAAACAATATTATGATGTGATGTACACAGGATCCCAGACCCATCTTACATCCATCCCTCTGGTACTTGAAGCTTTATGAGATGCCTTTGTCATGGTTTCTGTGAACCCTGAGACCCACCCTCCTGTCCCAATAAGCCTGACAGATTTTATAAGTACCAGACTTCCACAAATGTTTGTAAAAGAACCTGTTATGTGACTCTGCTGTCATTTATCTGAAATCTAATAAGCCTACCAAGCTCCTACCTTCTATCAGTGCCATTCCCAATGATGAAGATAATAGGACTCCTGACGGCTATGGAACAGTTTTACACCTCCTCTACTCTGGTGTTTCATGTTTTTGTTTATCAGACACATATGACCAGGTATCTGTTGTCTTTGTTGGGGGATCTTGGCAAACTCTTAACTGATGTGCTTGATTATGAAAGCAAATCTTCTGCTGTTTCTTTCTTAAATTCTGCTTCAAGGTAGCTATGCATTCTATTAAGTGCATGATGCAGCTGATGTTTCCTCCAGATCAGCTACTACTGGTTGTCTACTGATGAGATTCTCATGGTTTTAGGTGCCAGTGTATTCCTGAGGTTGTTAAATCTAAAATGTTGGATACCTCTCTGGATAGGGATTCTCTCTCTTTGGTCTTTCTACTGCTGACATTTTCAAACATCTTCAGGAGAGAGGCAAAATTATGCAAGATTTTAAATAGATCTTTCTATTTCTCCAGTCCCCAGATTTCAAAGAAACTACCCTTCTAAGGCTGGACCCTTTTTTCATAAAGAACAATAGCACCCCCCCCCCCACAAAAAAGGTAGAGGTTAATAAAAAAAGGAGATCTCAGGACAAGCCTAAGCTGCATTTTAAGGGGTGTAAACCCCATTTCTTGACAACCAGCCTCCTTGTGACTATCTGCCTATGCCTCCTGCCCCTTCCTCACCTTAATTTACCCTTAACCCACCCACTCTCATTAAAGAAACCTTCCCTAGCTGTTCCAGTCTGGGAATCAATCACCAAAGACCATTGGGTTCTTTTGATAATTTAAAGTGGTTCAGGATGTCATAGCTTTCTCTTCTATTCTGATCAGGTATTCCTCCTGTACCATCCAGCTAACTCTGTTTAATCCTCCAGTTTTGAAAGAGTTGTTTCTTCAGGGCACAATAGAATTAATCTCTCCTCATCAGAAGGGGACGGTTCTATTCAAGGCTTTTCATAGTCCCCAGGAAAGAGGGTAAATGGAGACCCATTTTGGATTTGTCCTTTCTCAACTTATTTCTGAGAGTCCCACAATTCCAAATGCTTATCTTGTATTATCTTCTTCCCATGATTCTGCCTCTGTCTTTCTTAGTAACCCTGAATATAAAAGATGCATTTCTTCATATTCTAATCCATACAGATCACTCTACAGATTCCCTCCACTATGTTGAGTTTCCAAGTTTCTTCTGAAAATCAAGAAAGGCAAGCTAAAAGTATTGCTGGTATCTCCCTTCTGGTCCAAGTGATGTTGGTTCTCCTTCTTTTTCATCTGGCATAGGGAAATCATTACAAGTTGCCTCACAGGATGGACTTGCTTACACAACAAAATGGCTCTCTAATTCATTCAAACCTTCTGACTCTGAATCTAGTCCTCTGGGTGATTGGATTTTAATAGGTACCTATTCTCAAAGGATGAGCTAAATGTATTGAAGGAGGTTAGGAAACCTGCTATGAGGAGAGCTTAAGTTTTTAAATGTAAGATATTTTCAATCTAGTGGCACAAAAAAAATTAGGAACCTTATCAAATGGGTATTTATAATGCCCTCTCTTATTTGTGTAAGCTGCTCAATTCAGGACTAGCATATTTTTCCATGAAAGCACATCTGTCAGCCTTTTCTGTCTGCCTTCCTTTTGATCCAACTTTATATTCACATTTTAAGGTTAAGCAGTTTTTAAAAGGTGTCCCTTAAACTTTCTAGGCTGCCACTAGGATGCACAGAGCATGTGCATAGCCCAAGGGAGCTATACAATGGGAGTTCTTCTTCTGTAATATCCAGGTCTTGACCTGCTTTTCTTTTCTTATAATGTGATACAAATGTGACATCTCTCTACTCTTGGAAATAATACTCTTTATATCCATCTTACAAATGTTTCCCCAAGTTCTGGCAGGTTAGTACACTGCCTTTCTTGGTAAAAGTGATCACTGTTGATGTCCTTCATTTGATCACTGTTGTGATATTGCTCACTACTGGGAAGTAAACTGTCAAGAATACCATTTGTCTGGCCACTATACCAAAGCTTGGATGCCTTCTTCTCATACTGACTAATAACATATGCTTGGGGATATGAGCTGGTATATATCAGCATGAAGTTCCACAGAATTTCCTTTACACCAGTCCAGGAAGAAAGATTGTTTCTCAATTCCATTTTGCAGCACAATAATTATTGTGCCAGTTTCCAGTCATTGTGGGCAGATAACTGTCCAAGTTGGGGACCTTTTCTGTTTCACTGATTTTTTTGACTATTTGACTAACTCTGGAGTAGTTCTCCCCAGGCATCCGCTGAAAATGAGCTCTGTCCCAGTCGGACTTTCCTGGTAAACAAATGTTAAATAAATAAATAAACATAAATAAAATATTTTTGTGATATTTTCCACTCAGCAAAGAGAGGTAAATGTGACTGCAGTAGGCAGATTCCTCACAAAGGCAACCATTTAAGTGTTTATTCTTCCTAGGTTCTGATCACAACTTTATGCATTTGTAAATCTTTTGTCCCTAAGATTATCAGGAGTCACATAACAGAACTAAAAATATACTTTGAGAAACAGAGACTTAAGGAGGTTATCTCTCAGACTTCTCAGCAGCTGCAAAGGACGCAGAAGAAGTGTGATCATTCAGATTTTTTTTTTGTATAGTCAGACCTGGGGAAGTGAGTGATGAATCCTTAGACTTCTTGGTTTCTGTTGCTCTTCCCAATGCCATGACCTATCTGGAGGCTGACAAGACACAGTCTAAAGGTATACCCCTATGCCTGATTAGAAGGATGGTAAGGCCATGAACGGAGAATGGGGCTGATTATTTCTGAAGAACCAGAGGCCATTCCTGAGATTCTTGTTTGAGAGAATGTCTCAGGTACATTTATTGGCATGACTGGGGTCTACTCCATCTTGCTTTATTTCTGCTAATACTCCTAAAAGGAGGAAGCAAAAAGCTAAGTTCTTCTCATGTTGCTCCTTCTCCAGTTGACCTATAACTGGAGTGGTATAATTTTTCTCAAGGGCTATTTAACGAACTTATGCCACTAAAATCTCCTAAGTTTATTTGCACACATTCAACTCATCATAACAGGAAGAAAGATATGTAGTCAGAGGAAGAAAATTCAGATTTAGATTTGAAATCTTTGGCTTACTCCTTTCATATCCACTCACCTACAATATTTGAATCAGAGGACAGACACCCTTTCTCCTGACCCCTCTTAAAAGTTGTCTTTTGCTGATGATAGTTTAAAAATGATACAGCACTTTCACTGGGAAGGTAAGCAAGTCAGGTCTCTGATGTATAGAAGATAAACTATGACTATACCTCAGTCACCCCTCCTATGCTTGAGGCTTTACAGTACATTTTCTTGTCTTCTTTTTTGACACCTGAGTCTCAGACACCTGTCCCAAAGAAACCAGATAGGTTTTACAAGGTACCAGATTCTCACAAATTTCAGTATAAAAACCCTTCATTAGACTTTGCTGTGATTTTTCATAGATTCTGATAATAAAGCAACTAAACTCTTACCCTGTATTAATTCCTTGTGAAATTACAAATATAGTAGAGCCATGGATAGGCACAGAAAGAAAATGTAGTAAAGTGTACACTTCTGCTAAGCTTTCTTTCCATGCATTTAACAATCAAACAATGAAATACCTTTTGTCTATTTTTGATAACATGCACAGGCTAATTTCTGACTTTTCTTACTGACAATAAATCATCCCTTTTGTCTTTGCTTAAGTGCTACTCAGGCTGCAAGACATTCAATATAGTGCAGGTATGATGGCACTGATGCATCTTCTAGGGCAGCAGTGACTAGATCTTTCTTAAGAAGTATTGTTGTATGTTCATCATTTGAGCACTGCTGATGTAGCCTAAGCTATATGGGGTTATATCCTGCTAAAATATAATAGCCTGGCAGCTTCCAAAGCTTTAAGGACACCACTCATCAGCTTGAGCAGAGTTACAGAAAGAGTGGTTTGGAAACCAAGCCTTTCAATGCTTTCCTGCCTCCAAAGAGCACTCCTCTTGCAGGCTTTCAGGGATTAATAGCTGACTAATACTTTTCCATTGCTGGACAGATACAGTTCTCTTTGGGAGAGGGAAGAAAATTTCATGCTTTACTTTCATGACAGATAGTGAATTTTTTATTTGAATTATTAATTTTAAGCTAGGAAAACGTATTTTTATAGACTGTTATGTGACTTTTAGTAACTTTTTTATCAGGAGTGTTACTTTTTACATTTGAGGAAAAACTTGTTAAAAGTAACTTAAAATGGTTTTTCCTTGCTAAAAGTGGTGTTTTATTACTTTTGGGAGTTGGGGTAAGTGTTTAATGTGCTTTTCACTGTGTTTTTTGTGGAAAAAACTTTTTAAGAATTGCTTTACTGACTACTACTGCCAGGCTTCCCCAGTATTCAGGCAATTTTTCAACTACACTACAGAACATTGTACTGGTTCCTTGTTTTTTCCTTTTGCCAGCCACAAATAGAAAAATATTTCTAATCAGATTTTGCCATTTCAGCAGACTTCTCAAATGCCTCATGCACATATGGGTGACTCTGCTGTGTCCATTTCTGGTTCCAGAGACAATTCATCCTTTTCTTTGGCTCCCTCTAGTGTAGTCTTTACAGCTAAAGATGGATCATGGCACAATGGGGCCCTAGGCAGGATAATGTACCAGCCCCCCTCCCCCCAGCCATTCTAGTATTCTATTACTTGGCTCTCTTTTCCCAATTGCCATAAACTCTGTTCAAAAACCTGTCAGGGTGCATACTGTTTTCTTCTTTACTTTTATAATGAATACAGAAATTTGAACTCTTTATTTCAAATGTTGCGTCTTTCGGCTTTTCCTGGTTAGGGGTCGCCACGGCGGAACTCCGGTCTGCTAATGATTGGTAGTTGATTTTTACATGCCGTGTTACCAGCCCTGATGCACAACCTACAACGAAGGTATGCCCCTTCACGCATGTCTCCACGCAGAAGACGCTCTAGCAGAGAATCAAACTGGATAGCATCTTACTGTGAGGCAACAATGCTACCGCAGCACCACCACCGCAGATGAACTCTTTATGGCACAAATACTGATGGCCATTTGATAGGTAAAACAAAATAGTCTCATATTAGAAACAGACTTGGCATGAACAACAGCAAACTTCACTTTCCTTGACACTTGATTTAATTGAAAATGGATTGAAACTTGCATTCATTGAAAATGCATCTGGCCATTGGCGAATTATGTGTACATTTTTATCAATAAAAATCCCCCCAAACCCAGTAGTTTTTACTACATTGTTTTCTGCATCATTCATAGATATCTGTGTCAAAAATTAACATTAATAATGACTAAATTCACATTAGGGTTGCCACCTTTTGTTGCGGCTAAAACTGGAGTAAAGCCACACCCCTCACATCATGTGTAACCATGCCCACCCAACCTTCTCCCGCCTATATTCTGCCTATTTTGTGACATCACAATGCCATCACATGGTGGGGAACGCCCTCTTTTTCTGTTCCTGCTGTCTGTTTTCGGCTGATTTACTATGCTTTTCTGTAAAAAAGCATAACAAATCAGCCAATTTACAAACTGCGATAGTCTGTTTCCTTTTTTGAAACAGAATACCGGAGTTTGTACAGTGTCTTCCGGACTACTGGAGAATCAGTTTGATTTCTGGATAGACAGGAAAAAAAACGGAGGGGTGGCAACCCTAAATCACATTTCAGATTTGTTGCACAGAAACACACAGTAGCCAAAGTATTCCAACTTAATTCACACACACACACACACACACACACACACACACACACACACACACACACACACACACACACACACACACACACACACACATACACACCAGGCCTGCAAAGCCAGATTAAAGACCATTTAAAAATGATCAGATGATAAGAGCGTAAGGTACTTTCTCCCTACCTTTACCAGCAGTTATAGCCACTTTTTGACTGTGTGCACCCCTTATTGGTATGAAGAAATACATTACATGTACTTTATTGGTAGCTTTGGATGAACTACATGAAATTGTATAATATCACTAGTATCATACCATACGATCCAGCAATGTGTAGTACTATTTAACTCATTAACACCTATGAGGTGTGGAATGTCACATCTCTAGGAACCTAGCACATCTTGCATTCCACAGCATTTTCTGAAAAATAAACTTAAAAAGCATAAGATAAACAAATGTAAATATTTTGTGAACAATTAATGCTGTCAAGACAGTACAAATAGCAATGTTAGCAGTAAGAATTTTTCTTTATAATGGTAATAGTCAGTGCATTCATAGTTTTTCTATAAATGCTATAATATAATGCACCAAAACCCAAAATTATATTTTGCTACACTTTCACAAACAAATTGTCATATCTTAGAGAACTGTACAACCTAGACATATATTGTTAGAACATTTTTGTTAACTAGACATAGTCTTTCACATGACAACAAGAAATTATTCTATGAGTACATGCTCATTGAGGTAGTTATAGAAATATGAAAATATATGCTTAATTCTATTATTAGCAATATAAATAACACTGAATATCTCTCAAGATGAGCAACTTATAGTGTAAATACAAAAGCAAGTTTTCTTCAACAATATTTAAGGTTTCACCTGATGTCATGCAACAGTTTACAAGTAACTTGTGTTTTGTAATAGTAAGTACATATGGAAATATTATTTATTTTCATAGCTATTAACAAATAACTAGCAATATCTCAGGTATAGCATGGCATAAATTGACAACGACATTTCCTGTCTCCCACCATGGCATATCACACTATCACTTTCAATAACATGTAGGGTTCACCATTATGAAAATATGAACATAGGTATGAAAATATGCATGATACATGACAAATAGTGAATAAGGTCTCTGCTGCAGGACATCCTATGTTAACAATAATTTTGTTAATAATACATTGCCCTTTTTATTACTGATTATTATTATCTAGAAAGTCACTTACTTAAAGAAGCCAGACCAAATAAAGGTCTGGACACCATAAGAAGCCATGAATGTGAAGTGGTAGTATATAAAAAAGGTGCTATAGGCTTGGATGAGTTAAATAAAAGAGTATTTATGAGAGCATAAGAAATATTAACAACCCAGTAACATATACAAAGTCAATATGCACAATCTGTGCAGATGTAGGTCATCTACATAATTCCACTTTAAAAGAGAGCTATTACTAATGCATAGATGACTGCTAGCAAACAACTTTGCATTTCAGTGCTTTATGTATAACTACAGTGCCTGCTGCTCTTCAAAAATAAATAAGTTACATTAAAAAGTTGGTGTGCTGGCGATAGTGCCATATCATTTCCTAAACTAGGTCAGCTGTGCAATAGGGAGTGTCTGGCAAACAATGACAACAGTTGGCAAATGAAGGTGGAACTATTCAAACCATGCACCCTTGCCACAGGAAGTAGCTCATTAACATGTTGGTGGTTTAGTCCTCAGCACTAACTGCCAGAAAATACAGCTTTTAACTAGATGCTGAAATTCCTTAAAATCCAGTCTCATAGAGAAGACAATATCGCAATAATATATAACAATGCCTATATACTGGATGCTGAAGATCAGATGGTTCTGATCATCACCCCAAATAATGCAAATTATATGAACTGACAAAATCAACCCATTTGCAGTTGATGGAGACCGTAAAGATGGTATTTCAAAAATTATATTATTAAAATTCAGCATTTTTAGACTACTAAAATGCAGCATGTTTAAATTATATTACACAATCTGAACCTGTTAATAAATTAATTCATTCTTTATTGCCAATGAATAAAGCTATACAATTAAAGAAAATATAAATGCTGCAGCAGCTTTTGTTAAACAACCCACAAATCATACAGAAATATTATTGCACATAACACACTATTTTCTGGGAGGGAGCTTACATGCATGCAGGATGTCCTTATCTCATTTTTACCTCCCTATGTTTTCAATTTTATCAGGAATAGCTATCCAATCTGATATCACTTGGTACAGGCCTGAACATTTTGCAGCATAAACCCCCAGAGTCAACAAACCTGGATTGGGGGACAAATGGAACCCTTTGCAGGGTAATGAATCAGGACTTGTCTGTCTCTCCCCAATTACAGTAAACACTATTCAAACCTGTCATTGTATATGCTATTTATTTATTTTCTTTAACAATTATCACAGAGATTTCGATTTCATTTAAATCTTATTTCAGATTTTACAGAAAATACACTGACAATCATTTTCTAAATAAAACACTCTCACACTGAAAACAGACTTAGCAGGAGAAACAATAAACATCTCTTCCTTTGAAATTCATATGCAGTGAAAACGCATCTGGCACCAATTACAAGAGATGTGCTGAAATTCATACTAAGACAGAATGCAACAAAGTTTTATTTAGCATGTATGTGAAAGGTTCAGGAATTCAAAAGACATATGTGTAATGCATTTGCTAATAGCCTGTGGCAGCCCACTGGACACAAGTGTCCGTTTCATAGGTTCACAGGTTCATAGGTAGGTACTAGGCTATTGGCCCAAGGGCCTAAGTAAGCCTTGCCACCAAGGCTCCCTGTCTTATGCCACCTAAGAAAGTTATTTTCCTGTGCTCCTGTCGAGGAGAGCCACAAAAGTGATCCCCAGGGTGTATTTCCTATTTCCCATCCACTCATCAAGATTTTTCTTGGAGTGCTAATGAGAAACTTTGCTTGACATAGATGAGTAGCTTGTTCCAGAGTATGGGAAGTATCTGGGACAGGAATCCATACCTCCAGCATGTCCTGTTTATTGTGATGACAAGGTTTAGGTCCCTAGAACGTGTAGCTCAGAGGGATTGGGATTTCTTTAGGTGCAACATGTCCAACAGCTCTGGGTTTGACATAGCTTTATATGTTAGGCAGAGATCACCTCAGAGTAGGCGATATCCTACGGAGTAAATCTGGAGTTTTTTGAGATGGCCAGTGCAGGGCATCTGTTTGAGGCCAGTAAACCTCTTTGTGAGGTACTTCTGTGGCCTTTCCAGATGCTGCAGATGTCTTGTGAGGTGCATTCCAAAAGGGGCATTGTACTCTATAATGGGTCTGAGTGTCAAATAGAGGGGAACAATGACCTCTTTTTTCCTGGATGAAGTGACTATTGTGGTGATGTGATTATCAAAGGAGAGACTACTGTTCACCTGGGTCCCCAGGTCTCTTATCAGACATTTGGTGTTAAGTAGACTGCTGCCTATGTGGTAGTTCATGGGTACAGAGTTTTTACCAAAGGGGATTACAATGCACTTTTTGGCATTGAGTTTGAGGCCATGGCTCTGACACCAGGCATCTGTCTCAGTGAGGCCCTTCTGTAGGATATCCACATCATTTGGGAACTTGATTATGGCTCCTAATTTGCAGTCGTCTGTGAACTTTGTTAGGCAAAGGCCTTCTGTGTTAGCCTGTACTTCAGAGAAGTAGATACCAAACAGGAGAGGTCCCAGGACTGAACCCTGTGGAACTCCACTTGTCACTGGTTTGAAGTCAGAATTGGTGTCTGCAACTTTTACATTGTGGGTTCTGTCAGTGAGCCAGTTGGCAACCCATCTTGTGACATAGGGATTTAAACCTAGTTTAGTGAGTTTATCTATAATTCCAGAATGGGGGATGGTGTTGAAAGCCTTGGCGAGGTCAAGATAGGCTGTGTGAATCACCTTACCTGGTTTACAGCTTTGGTGACTGTCTCAAAGAATTTGATCAGGTTCAGGAGGCATGATCTGCCTTTAACAAACCCGAACTGGGTGGGGTCCAAAGTTTGGAGGTTATCAATGTCTTTGTTTATGAGTTCCATGATGATACGTTCCATGGCCTTACAGACCAGGCTCATCAGGCAAATAGGGCAATAATTCCCAGGATCAGTGGTGGCCCCCCCTTTGTAAAGTGGGATAACTGTTGCTGTGCACCATTCAGTGGGCACAAAGCCTAATGTGAGGCTATGATTAAACATGGTGCTTAGGTGGGGAGCCAGTTCGTTCTGAAGTGCATGTAAAATGCAGCCTGGGATGTTGTCCGGTCCCATGGATGCTGTGTTTTTGGCTTTAGAGAGTGCAGCATTTACCTGCATAGTTGTGATTACAGGGACTCTGCATTCTTCCTGTATAGATAAGGGGGTAAAGTTAGCACTGAACCTATCTGCCAGGATGTTGGCAATATCAGTTGGTTCTGTAATTTTCATGCCGTTGTGCTGTAACTCAGAGCAAATCTGGGCATTGCCATTGGGATTCCTGACATAGCTATAGTATACTTTGTGGTTGTCCTTAGACTCGGTGGCGATTTTGTTTTCATAGCTAGCTTTGGAGGATCTTATAAGGGATCTTAGCTTCTTACTGGGGCTGACCAGGGAGCTCCTCCACTCATGAGATTTTACTCTCTTTTGCAACAGGTTCTTCCTTTTGTTGTAGAGTTTGTTTATGGCAGAGGACCACCAGATTGGCTTTCTTTTTTTGGAGGATAGCGTCTTGGTTCTGTTTGGGATAGCACAATCCATGCATTCATGTAAATTCATTATAGAGTGCATTTATGTAGGATTCAGCAGTCGTAACTGTATTGTCCATCTGCATGGGTGTCATGAGGTTCGCCGCTTCTGTCTTAAGAAGCATGAAGTTGGCTTTGGAGATATTTTTTTACTGTGGTTTCCTTAATGGGGGGTGGGGGTGGGGGTGGGATGTGGATATCTAGGGTGATTAGCTTATGGTCGGATCTGACTAACGAGAATTTGGCTTCAGGTGTGGAACACCGGTCACTCATGTTGGTAATGACTAGGTCTAGGATATTGTTGCCCCTGGTGGAGGTATGGATAAGTTGATCCAGGGCAGTGGAATTTATGAATTCCAGAACGTGTTGAGTAAAGGAGTTGGTACATGAGTAGTTTTCCCAGTTAATGGTGGGTTAGTTGAAATCACCCATTATTAGGGTGTTTGGTTGAACTCCAATATTTTCCAGTATATCAAGAAAAGAGGAGTGGTAATCCTGGGACATGGTGGGGGATCTGTAGCAAGCTACAATTTGGATTGCAGTTTTGCCCAGAGTTAGTTGCACTTGGATAACCACGGATGCATTATGCTGAGCAACTAGCCTGGAGGTGTGAATATCCTTAATGAATATGGACACACCTCTGCCTTTGGTGTTCCGGTTCAGGTTAGATGGCCGAAAAGTGTGGTATGAGTTATAGCCAGGTAATGCAGGGGTGCACTCTGGAGCCTTGAACCAGGTCTCAGTCACTGCACAGATATCGATGTTCTCCATTTTAAGGAGTGCCTCGAGAGAGTGCATTTTGAGATTTAGACTTTTAGCATTGAGTAGCATTACCCTCAGTTTTTGCTTGCCTGTTCCTGTTATGGTAGTGAATTTGTTATTTGAACCTTGCCTAAAAAAGGCACTATAAGAGTGGCAAGAGCCTTAGCCAGTATCCAGATTCCCAGGGGTGACAGGTGTAGGCCATCTATGGCAAAGCATTGTGGTCTGTCGACCATATTATCCCAGGCAGACAGATACTGGATCCCCTTAGAATGACACCAGAAGCTTAGCAAATTGTTGAAGTCAATCATTTTGTCCTTGTACTGCGGTATCATTCTGGGTGATAGCAGGATGCTACTCAGGGCTAGGGTCATACCTGCCTGGGCTACAATATCGGAGAGTTCTTTCATGTCTCTTTTCATGTAGTCCAGGGAAGTACACCTCAGGGTCGTTCACACCAACATGGACAATGACAGAGTCATATTTGTACTTGCTGTGGAGTGACCTGAGTGCATGGGTTATGTGGCAGATACTGGCATTCAACAGGTAGCTAACGTAAATCACTGCTGACCAAGTTACTGACGATCAAAACACACGAACACAGTTGAGTAAAAGCAAGTCACCTTTATCAAACACAGAGCTTTCGGGACAACTCCCTTTTTCAATGATTAACACAAGGTGCAATTAAACAAGCTTTAAATACACCCACCACACATCACATGACCTGCAGCCAAAGTCATATGACTAATTACATCTACATTTAATACACTTTTACTAAGTAAAATAACGATTACAAACTTCTATCATACATAAATCTATAATAATTAAAATATACATTATTTTAACACTCAACATCCAAACTTCCCTTTTAATGTCTAAAAGTATAGTACAGTTTTGTACCTACCATAAATGTAGATGTTCGAGGATCTCCATTGCTGCAGTCCTGACAAATGGGTACTCCAAGACTGACATAGTGTCAGTACAAATGCGCATGACCGACGCCATAACCTCAGTCTTTCTTGCCTCAGAATGCAAAACACCACCCAAAAACCCCAATCTAAAAAGGACTGCAGCAATGGAGATCCTCGAACATCTACATTTATGGTAGGTACAAAACTGTACTATGTCCATTGCTGCAGTCCTGACAAATGGGTAGAATCCCAGAGCAACGGAAAAAAAGGGAGGCTGGTCAACTAAATAGCATGAGGAGCTGCAGACATGCCCTATAAGACTGCAGTGGCAAACCCAGCCCTAGACCTAGAATAAAGAGGCAAATGATAATGCTTTGTAAAGGTATGTACAGAACTCCAAGTAGCTGCCTCTAGAATGTCTTTAGTAGCTACCCCTCTCAAAAAAGCAGTAGATGTGGCCGTAGCCCTAGTAGAATGAGGCCTGATCCCAACTGGAACCTCCTTTCCATGATGAGAGTAACAAAAAGCAATACAATGGCCAATCCACTTGGAAATAGTTTGTTTCGAGACAGCTTTTCCACGTGAAGTCACAAAACAAATAATTGTTGAGAACTTCTGAACTCTTTGGTTCTGAACAAATAATATCTTAACTGCCTATGTACATCCAAAGAATGCAAAACTTTTTCCCCTTCATTTTGGGGGTTAGCATAAAAAGTAGGCAAATGTATAGATTGGTTCAATGCCACATTAGAAATCACCTTAGGCAGAAAAGTAGGATTAGAAACTCTGTCCTGGTGAAAAATCAGAAAAGGTTCCACTGCCATGAGAGCCTGTAATTCAGATACCCTTCTAGCAGAAGTAACAGCCAATAAAAAAGCAGTCTTCCAAGACAACAACTTCAAGTCAGCCGTAGCTGCAGGTTCAAAAGGAGGCAGAGTCAGTTTTTCCAAAACAAAATTAAGATCCCAGGTATATTCTTTGCCCCTCTAAGAAACTGTTTAAGCAATGGATGTGAAAATAAAGGAGGGTCACCATCATAGTGAGCAGAAATAGCTGCAGCATGCACTTTTACAGAAGAGAAGGACAAACCCTTGTCCAATAACATAGTCAAATATTGCAATGTACAACTCAAATCAGGCAATGTGACATCAAAGCCTTTAGCTGAACTCCAAAGAAAAAATCTCTTCCATTTATCAGCATAAACTTTTCGAGTACTAGGCCTGGCTTCCAAAAGAACATCCAAAACTTGTTGACCTCATTCTCTAAAACTGAATGCGCCAGGCTGTCAGGTGTAGGGATTGCACCCTGACATTGAGAAAATGATTGTTTTCTTGAGACAATAAGTGAGGAACCCGTGGTAATGGCCAAGGGGCCCCCTGAATTAAGCTCCTCAACAGAGGGTACCAATGCTGACGAGGCCAATCCGGTGCTATAAGGATCATGCAAGGTCTGTCCCTCCTGACTTTCAACAGGACTTTTGGAAGAAGAGGCAGAGGAGGAAAGGCATACACATGAAGGTTGCTCCAACTGAAGGATAGTGCATCTATTTTCCAGGCTTTCGGATGAAACAGCCTTGTGCAAAACAGAGGTAGTTGGAAATTCAGAGGAGAAGCGAACAGATCTATGTCTGGAGTTCCCCAAGCCATGGTCAACTGAAGAAACACCTGAGGATCCAACTTCCATTCGTGAGGATCCACCATTTGCCTGCTCAGAACATCCATTCTGTGCTCCTGGCAGAAACTGTGCTCGAAGAGTGATGTGCAGATTCAAAGCAGTTTCCCATAACAGCATTGCTTGTCTGCAAAGAGGGTAAGAATGAGTTCCCCCCTGCTTGTTGATGTACCACATGACAGTTGTGTTGTCCGTTCGAATCAACACCAGTACTGGTCGAAGTAGATCCTTGAATGCTTTCAATGCAAATTGAACTGCCAGCATCTCTTTCATGTTGATATGCAAGTGAAGCAGAGGTCTTGAATCCATTTTCCTTTGAAATGAGCTCCCCAGGCTGACTCCGAGGTGTCTGTCGTTAATATCTGACTTGCCTCTGGTTGGGTCACAGAGAGTCCCTTGTTTAGGTGACATTCCTGAGCCCACCACACAAATTCTTTCTGAATGCAAGGTAGAATCCGAATGACAGTGTCCAAATCGTGGCTGTGTTGAGTCCAAATGCTTTTGAGATACCATTGTAACTTCCTCATATGCAGTTTGGCATTGGGAAGTACTAGAATGCAAGATGCCATGAACCCCAAGGCTTGAAGGACTGTCCTTGCAGTCAGCCTGGACATTACTGATAGCTGTAGGAAGTATTGGTGAAGATTTCTTTGTTTGTCCGGGGTAAGAAATGCCATCTGAGTAGCTGTATTCAGTCTCACACCCAGAAAACACATCTCCTGTGAGGGTACTAGACTGGACTTTATTTCGTTCACAGAATACCCTAGGCATCTGAAAACTGTCATCACATACTGCAGATAGGTTCATAGATTAGGTTCATAGATTAGTACTAAGCTAACTGCCCTTATGAGCATTTTTTAAAGCCAGCCCATCCCTTGTGAGATTCAAACCTTGTACCTTGCGTTTGTAAGGCAAACACCTTAACCATTAGGCCACCCTCCCACCCTGGGTGATGTCGAAGAAGTTCGTGCTTGCCTTGAGCCAGAATCAAACAATCGTCCAGATAAGGATAAATCTGAATTCCTTTTAGTCTGAGAAAAGCTATTACTGGAGCCAGGACTTTTGTGAATACCCGCAATGCAGAGAACTGATAATGCAAATTCCCAGTCCGAAACCTCAGGAATTTCCTGCAACTGGGCCTGATAGGAATGTGAAGATAGGCCTCCTTGAGATCCAAAGTCACCATCCAGTGATCTCTGCCCAGCATAGGCAACAGCTGTTGCAGTGTTAACATCTTGAATTTCGGATTTTCCAGAAAGGTGTTTAGAATGGATAAATCCAGAATGGGCCTCTTCTTTGGCACTAAGAAAAGACGGGAATAAAACCCTGTGCCTCTTTGAACTTCCTGTATTGCTCCCAACTGGAGCAGAGAAGAAATCTGTGCCTGTGCTTCCAGTCTTTGCTGATGAGGCACATCCGGCAAACCTTTGAAAGGCGGGAATGTGTGAAAATAAAATTTGTAGCCTCGAGTTATAATGTCCAATACCCATTTGTCTTGGGTAACCAAATGCCAATTCCTTTTGAAAAGTCCCAGTTTTCCTCCTAGAGGAGCTGCCAGCAAAGCAGAGTCCGGCAGCTGAAGACACAGGTCATTGGGTCTGCTTCCTCCCCAGCAGAAGGGGTAGAAGAACTCAAAGACCTAGAAGTAACAGGGCCCTGAAAGGAAGCCCTACCTCTACCTGCCCTCGACCCCCTAGAATGAAAATCCGAAGAGGGAAAAGACCATCCCTTAGCAAGCCAATTCCTACTGAACTTAGGGGCTGAACCTGTAAAAAGTCCTTAACTGTCTGCATAGACTTAGCTTTTTCCTCCATTTTTTTAAAACTGATTCCACTGGAGGGCCAAAAAGAACATCAGATTGCAAAGGAGCATCCATAATTCGAGCTTTAACATGCTCTGACAAGGACTGATCTTTAAGCCAGGCATGTCTGCGAACAACAGAACTAGTAGCAGCCACCCTGGAAGAAGCTTGTAAAGCATCAAAACCACACTGCAAAGAATGCTTACCAACCTGGTCTGAAGCATGCACTAAATCCTGAAGCTCCTTACAGTCAATACCTTCAGCTAAAGCATCTACTTTACATTTCAATTGACTTAGCAAATAATTCTGATACCTGAGCATATGAAACTGACAATTTAAAGCTCTCATAGCCAAAGTAGAAGAGGTATACAGTTTTTTACCCCACCTATCCAGGGCCCTAGCATCCTTGTCCAGAGGAACTGGATTCTTAACCACTAACACCTTTGGGGCCTTGAGAAATAGTTTCTGGATCAGCCCTAGGACTCTTATACAAGTACTTATGAGCTTCCGGAACCCTGTAGTATCTATCTGGTTTAACTGGGGCAGGAGGCAGAGAATCTGGGTTAAGGGCAGCCTCAGAAAATACATCCTGAACAACATCCAGTACAGGAAATAGCCAAGGGCCTGTGCTGAGGTAATTCTCTTAGCCTTTTACGAGAATCAGAATAATCCTGGCCTTCCCATTTGAAATGTTCCTCATGGAATGCAAAGTTTCAGAGAAAGAAAAATCTTCTGGAGGGGCGCAGAGGGAGAGCATCCTCAGCCTCCGAATCAGAATAGGGAGGAAATCCTGAAGTTCTTCCACAGAGGAATCTGACTCATTGGAAGACTGCAACTCTGTCTCTACCCTGGGCCTCTTCTCAGGGGGCATAGAATCCCTAATTAAAGTAATCAAATCTTCAGCCATCTTTAACATGTGCTTCCTAGGAGCTGGACCCTGGGGATTAGCACCATGAACTTAGACTTAGAATGGCCTTTGCCTTGAGAAGGAGGAGGCCTAACCACCCTATGAACTGACAACAGAGAAGCACCCTCAGCCTGGCCTAACACAGGAGAAGCCACTTCCTGTAGTAACAAAGGCTCCCCTTGACACTCTGGTAAACTGTCAGAAAGAGCCACTGAAGCAGTCAGTGGTTCTACTGGACCCATCCTGTTTGGACCGCAAAGACTTTTCTTTGCGCTTCTTAAAGAACCATGGCATGATATAATTACAACATTTACCAAACACCAGCCTAGCACAGTAAATACAGTTATTAACTTTTTCTGACATCCGTCAATACTGAGGCAAGAAAAAGACAAAAATGTCCCCTAACGGGTACTTTAAACAACTTGGTCTCCGTCTGAAACTAAAAAACGACAATTCAGAACGCCGAACGGCACCGCAAATTCTGCTTCTGCTTCAGAGTACCCATTTGTCAGGACTGCAGCAATGGGAGACGAAGAACATCTAAAATTATATATGTATATATACATATGGCTTGAATATTGTATTTTACCATTGTGAAATTTTTCAAAAACATTAAATTTAAAAACTTCATTTCAAAAACCACATTCTCAAAAGATAATCATTTCAAATTCTTATGCTGTAACTTTATCAAGATTGGTTTTAGTGAGACAGCTGCATTTAAACCAGGTTCAGTGTCTGTTGACAATCGTACTATCCATTCATATTCCCTCACCTCTAGTTGATTGCACATATCACCCCCTCTTAGTGTTCTGGTCAACATGTCTATAACCCTGAACTTAAATATATGTGTATTACCACGTTCTTTTACATGCTTATATAAAGCAAATGCAGCTGTCTCACTAAAACCAATCTTGGAAGTTTGGATGTTGAGTGTTAAAATAATGTATATTTTAATTATTATAGATTTATGTATGATAGAAGTTTGTAATCGTTATTTTACTTAGTAAAAGTGTATTAAATGTAGATGTAATTAGTCATATGACTTTGGCTGCAGGTCATGTGATGTGTGGTGGGTGTATTTAAAGCTTGTTTAATTGCACCTTGTGTTAATCATTGAAAAAGGGAGTTGTCCCGAAAGCTCTGTGTTTGATAAAGGTGACTTGCTTTTACTCAACTGTGTTCGTGTGTTTTGATTCAACAGGTAGCTGACAGTAACCTTCTCCTTGTTTAGCCTGGTGAGTGGGACATCAGTGTGCCTGACTATAGAGTCACCTATGACTAATGTGTTGGGTACGTTGTTTTGCCTTATGGGCTGTGGTTGAGTGGCACACTGAGTCTGTGGGCTATGTGTCATTTGGTTTGTGTTGGGGGGTGGAGGTTGATTGTGTTTCTGCTTTGGAGGTCTCTGTTGCTTGAGCAGATTATTATTGAGAGCCTCTGTGAATGTTTTTGTGTTTCTATGTGTGGATTTTGGTGGTGTAGGTTTAGTGGGACTATGTGATGAGTGTGGTGTGGTGCAAGTGTTTACCTTCTCCTCTTGACTGTCAAGTTCAGTCTTGGATGGAGAGAGCTTTACCTCCAGTTTGGCTAGATAAATGCATCTCTCACAGGTTGTAGTGTTGGGTGGTAGGAGGACAGGGTTGTCTGTGTACATGAGGCAATTACTACATTGCCTCAAGATGCCTAGATTCATCAGATAGGCAGGAGAGAACACTGGGAGCTGACCCTTGGACATTCCTGAATAAAAAAATATTTTCCTCTAGACAAGTGAGGAAAGTGAGTATAAGAGATGTTTTTCTCTAAGCAAGTGAGGAAATTAAATACAAAAACTGTTTCCTCTTGGTAATGAAGAAGGTTAAGTGCTGTAGTCATTTGTAGCTTATTTAGTGCTTACAAGTTCTGAACAAGTGCTGAGCATGAATAAGCAAATTCAAGTGCTAAAACCAAGAATCTGTATCTGAAATAGGCTAGTTACAGGAAGGAAACAAGTGCAAATGCGGCTTTTAAATCAGAAAGTTGAGAGAGATGGAAAAATTGCCCAAGCAGCCAATAACTACAATTTCTGGGCCAGAACCACTCCTTATGTGGTAGATAGGTTACCTAATGCTTACCACTCCCACTGATAAGCTAGAAGGCTTTCCTCCAACACCGAAAGGCTTTGGGGGCTCAGGAGCTTACAAACAGTCCTAGCTACAGCAAATCTGTATCTGGACTAGATTAGTTACAGGAAAGGGTGGAAACAAGTGCAAATGTGGGCTTTTAAATCAAAGTTGAAAAAGATGTAAAAACTGCCCAAATGGCCAATAACTACAATTTCTGGGCCAGAACCACTCCTTATGTGGTAGCTAGGTTACCTAGTGCTTACCACTCCCACTGATAAGCTAGAAGGCTTCCTTCCAACACAGAAAGGCTTGGGGGGCTCAGGAGCTTACAAACAGTCCTGGATACAGCAAATCTGTATCTGGAATAGTCTAGTTAAAGGAAGGGGGGAACAAGTTCAAATGCAGACTTTTAAATCAGGAAGTTCAGAGAGATGGAAAAACTGACCAAATGGCCAATAACTACATTTTCTGGGCCAGAAACCATTCCTTATGTGGTAGATAGGTTACCTAGTGCTTATCACTCCCACTGATACGCTAGCAGGCATTCCTCCAACACAGACAGGCATGGGGGGCTCAGAAGCTTACAAACAGTCCTGGATATAGCAAATCTGTATCTGGACTAGACTAGTTACAGAAAAGGCAGCAAACAAGCGTACATTTTTTTTGTTACAGAACACAGGGAGATTGTAGCAAAGTTTTTTTTTTTTTTTGTAAAGGAAAGGGAGAAAGGAGAAGCAGAAGGTTAGGAAACTAAGTGGGTTGGCCTTCTCAAATGTTCTCTTTGTATTAGGTAGAATGAGCTAATGACACTAGACTGACAGGAATGTCCCAGATCAAATTTACAGTAGGGGTGAGCAACTGCAAAGCCACCAACTATAAGAAGAAGACACCAACAGGGAGGGAGGGTGGGGAACATATCACAATATTCAATGAAAGAAATAACAGAATTGCAGACAGACCACTATATTCATTGAACAAATAAATATGAAAATAAAATGCAATACTATCTCTAACACTGCAAGTTTGCTGTTATCCCAGCTTGTAATACAGTTGATTGTAGGTATAAAGCAGCCAGCCAAACAGCTATTGCTGAAATTATTTCAAAGATATATGACTAACACTTATAACCACAGAGTAAACCTAGGAGCAGCCTAAGAGAACTGCCTAGTGAAGTAATTTGGCAGTCACATAAAAGACAAATGAAGGCTGAGGGAATCAAATCACATACTATTGGATATATTTCTTTAACACTTTAACAGCTCATAGCCATACTCACCTGCACAAAGTGCCAGCCAAACAGTTGTAGCCAAAAAACACTGCATTTCACACCTGTCTGCCTGCAAAAAACAAGCTAACATTTATTCATATTTAAAATATTAATATTAAACTCATAGACTTCATGCTGTCCAAATTTATTCACAACTAAATAATAAACATACAGTAAAGACAACATTCAACAGAAAAAGAAACCAAGGATAACATCAAAAGAACTTGGCTTGTGTGATGATGTTCTAGCTTATTACAGTCATTTTCCTTTCTTTATACCATAACTACTCTGGTTCATGAGTAGTTACAAGTTTTGTAGTTTGGGGGACCATTGAAGAGCCTAGCCCAAATTTCCAGTTGCTGCAAAGCACTGGCTGCTTAATTGACTTGCTCAAGGACAGAGCAGAACATAAATATGAGGCAAAGTCAGAGATATTCTGCAAAACTAGAAACACAAATATAAGGAGACTACTTTAAATCACTTAAAAAGGTAAGCTGAAAGAGGTCTGGCAGTTGGTGTGGAGGAGAAAGAGCTTGCCTCCCATAGCTTGACCCTTTGTGCCTTGTAAATGAGACACCACACACACACACACACACACACACACACACACACACACACACACACACACACACACACACACACACACACACACCACTTTCCTATTTATTTATGCTACCAATACATGTAACTTGGCATGAATTACAGAAGGAGTCAATTCTGGGCATAGTGCGCATGTTGTGAAGAGCGTGTTTGTCTAACATCAAAGATTGAAACAATACTAATTTCACAATCTTTAAGCATACTTTGACTTAGAAATGATGTCCATTCCCATCATGGTATTAGAAACCCACAAGAACTGGAGAAATTAAAAGGAAGGAAAAGATGCTACATATTTTTATGTATGATGGTCTGAAGAGGTCTTGGTTTAAATAGAGACAAAATCACTAAACTTTATCTGTGATGTCTAGTGCAATGCTTTTGCTTTTATTTTTTTTGGCAACATCACTCCTATGAATACAGTTTGTTTCAGTGGTATTTTTGGTTCTGACTGTTCTTGTGATGCCGGCCTCCATTTTGTCTCCAAATTTTCAGCAAGGAAATGATGAAGGCTTTTCTATGCATGTGGTGCCTGAATCTTTCCAGTTTCTGTTTGATAACATTTCCACAGTACAAGCTTCAGTGACCATATTAATGCAACACATTGGAAATATGGCAGTATCTTAAGATTTATTTGGGCAAGACAGTGACAATGAAGTGGAATTAACCTTTGTTGAATCTAATCCAACTGAAATATCCTATGTCTCTCCTGGTCAGTATAAAGTACGTTCCAGTTAGGGATAAAAATTTTGAATTGAGTGCATTTTTAAGTAAACCAGTGAATCCATTTTATGAATAGCTTGCTTCTTACAATGAAGCTGTGAGAAACAAATATGATGACGTTTATTTTTCCAAATTATTGAGCTCTTATGAAGAGAAATGTAAGTATCAGTTCCTAATCTATGACGATCTATATTTGTAACATTGGTTAAGACATTGTTTTTATAAAATTTCAAATGGGTCATCAAGGATGACCCTTTTTATATGAAACTGACAGAGATCTTTAATCAGGATGGCATACAGTTTCTGAAAACTTTGATCAAACATAATGACAAGCCTATTAATGGGTTAGATAAGGAAATTAAAGAATTATATAGTCAATTACATTTACTGATGGCATTTAATACTAGCAATTATGAGGCTACATTCATGGCTACTGATCACCATATTAAAACTATTATGATAGGAAGAATAAAAAAATTCAGTGTGATCTTTTAGCCTATCAGGAAGGTACTGTCTATCCCCTCCCCTCATATTCATGTTACATTCAGGCTTCTTACACTAAATGGTGAGAGCAGTTGTTCCATACAGACTGCTTCTTCTAGATATATAAAGATGAATGGAACCAAGAATTTTTTAGACAAAAATTATGAAACAAAAGTGATAAAGTTCAGGAGGATTGTTAACAAACAACAAGTGCAGGATTCAGATTATTCAACAGACCAACAAGATTTTGTGCTATGTAATCTACAACACTGTAGGAAAGGGATGGAAAGAGGCAGAAGAAAATGATGGACATTCAATCATGATAAAAGCAAGTACTAGCTACCAGCTCCAGCTGTGACTTTGTCAATAATATTAACGTTTTAGTAACAGAAGATAAATTTGGGACAAAGTCGCAATTATTCACAGCTGGTGAAGTAAATAATGTTATTTCACTGTGTGGATCCAAATAGAACTGTATTTTCAACTGCACTATTACAAAGCTGATACTCTTATGGATGACATTATTACTTTAGGTTTTCTTTTGCTCCCAGCAAATGAGCCAGTTTTACTATAATATCATTGAATTAAAATGTTTGTTAGGAAATTGTATTTAAGTTTTATATTTAAACATGTTGATTATGACAACAAGAGTCTAAAGAGACCATCTGCTTATAACCCTACCTACATTACAAACCTTCTATGATATGTGTAAAGAGGAATTAATATATATTTTAAATAAAGGCATCAAGGTAAATATATTTTTAAATATTATAATTGAAATAATGATGAAAGAAAATCATTAACTGATTTAAGAAATAAGAATTACAGGTACATGAAGGCCAATGTGGGACTGTGACTATGGCCCAAAAAGATTATGTACAGAGTATTGAAATAATGTTAGCTAATAAAGATGAGTTTAAAAAGGTTAATTTACATGGTGTTTATAGGCATTGCAATCACGTATATGAGTGTTATATGATTTGTTATTGTAAGAATATTCAGATTATAAAATGTATTGTTTCCTGGTTGTGGAAACACCTAAGTTGGGTACTGTTCAGGCTGATTGTTTCAGTGGGAGTTAGCATCACTGAAGGTACATCTGTTTTCCTTGATAGTATCTTAAATCCTATTGTACAAAAATTAGATAGTTACATTAAGGACTCCAGGAATTTTCTGGATAAATTAAAAAAAATCTTGTTTTCCAAGGTGATGGAAAATTCTTGGTTGCTATGGATATTAACTCATTGTTCACTAGTATACTTAGAAATATGGGTGTTGAATTATGTATGATGTTTTGGCAAAATATACTGAATATAGCAACACATTTATTATTTTTTTACATATTTTGATTAAGTTAATGTTAGATTTTTTATTTTTATTTTTAATTACAATTATTACCAACAAAGAAGGGGTGTTGCAATTAGGGCTACTGCTGCTCCAGCTTTTGCCAACTTGATAGTGGGATGGTGCGATCTAGAAATTTTGACATGTGTTAAGCTATTTTCCAAGGTTTTCTTTTATGTGAGGTTTGTAGATCTTTTTCTTTTTCATCTGGATAAGTTCAGAGGATGAATATGAAACCTTTATTCAAGATCTAAAGCAAAGTGCTACTTTTCTAGAGTTTACTTCGGGCTTGTTAGGGAAATGTTAATATTGCAGATATTTTTTTGTATATGGATGGGAATGCACATAATTCTGAGAGTAGAATAAAATGGAAAACAACCTTTGTCAATAGTTATGTACACTTTAGCAGTAATCATCCACGCTGGATAAAAAGAATGTTCCAATGGGACACATTATTAGAATATCACATTTAACAACAGATGATGGTGTATTTACATCTGACTTGATCAATATTATTAGGATGTTTTTTGACCAAGATTATAATACTCTGAATTTAGTGAATGTAGTTAATGAAGTTGTGAGGAAGAGGCATTCCTGATTCCACCTATTTAAATGCTGGATATAAAGCTACATTAAGTAACACTAGTAAAACCTATGGTAACACTTATAATCTGGAAATGTGAGTGGATGATAAACATATAAAAGATCTAATAATACAAAACTGGAAAATCTTGAAGAGTAATGCAGAGTTATATTCTATGACAGAGGAAAAACTAATGTTTGTGTACAAGAATGGTAATACCTTGAAACTAATTTTAAAAGTCACGGCGACAGTTTCTAATGGGAACCAGGACATGGAAGAGACTACAAAGGCTCCCAATAACCGGAACGACAACACTGTACGCCATAAAGGTTCGAAGGAAAAGTACAAAGATTTTAATTTTGCCAACTGGGCTAATCAACCGTTCAATTTCCACAAAGGTACTGTTAATTCTATCAACTCTCTTTCGGTTGAATCAGAGTTTGATGTATTTAAAAACAAGTTATATAATTTAAGAAGTAACCAAATGGAGATAGACTATTTAAGGGAATGTATTAGAGTCAAACGAATTCCAAAAGGACTGAGATTTTTTAAATTTCCTAATTATGTCAAGTATGGAACAGCACATTACAAACAGCTTTGTGACATCTTTGACAGAGCAGGGATTGAAGTTTTAGAATTAATGGTTTCTGAGTATGAAATTAAAGCCACTGCATTAACTAATTAATTAAATGTATTAAATGAATCTATTACTTCTGACAATGGATTTGCTATGGTTAAACATGATTATACTAAAGTTTTTGATGATGTTGATCAATTCTGTGTGAAAATTATGAATAGGAAATTGAGAAAATTAGAAAGGGACTTGCGTGAGTATAGGGATGAACTAGCTTACCCTTGCCACAACAGAACCAGAACCAATATGAGAACAACAAGTACAGTTGAAAATGATGGGGATGAAGTTTTCCAGCACAATTCCAATGAAGCCCCCCGTCGAAGTGGACGCTTAGCGGAGAAGGGTAAAAGACAATACAATCAGGATTTTTCCCATGTCCCCGGGAGGCCCGGGGCCTGGGGTCCCACACCACAAAGGACGGGGTGGGGATGGAACAACAAGCAGCATTAATTTTAAATTGTAGCCCTAACTTTAACACAGTCCCTTGTAACATCACAAATTCCAACACATCAAACAACAGAACCCCTCGAGGAAGTATTATTGAGATCATCAGGGGAACTAACTGTACTTTACATAAAAAGAACAATTACACTATATATAACTATACAGACATTTCAATTAGTGACACAGCATTCAATATTTTCACCAAAGGCTTACATTTTGTACCAACTAATAGGGTAGAACTAGCCAAATTATTAATAGACTTGAAGTTATTCACAAGAGGACTTAACCTAAAATACTTTTTCAAAGGGAACGCATGCAATTTTACAGGCCTGAACAGGAAAAGTACTTTTAACCCTCCCATGCATCCATCACTCAAAATTTATGAGGAATTAATTGAACAAGATTTACGCGATATTTATTGCGACACTAGTATAACTGGGCAAGCTAATTTTGGACCGCACGAGTTTGAATATATAAATATGTTATTAAAAGAAAAAATCAGGATCATGAAACCTGATAAAGGTGGGGGGGGTGGTTCTTATGTACGATTCCAATTACGAGGCACATATGCATGATTTATTGCATGAAGAAACCCAATATTGTTTAATTTCTTGTAATGAATACAATATTGCTTTGGCGAAGATAAAATATGCCCTTTATGATTACTTTTTGCAAGGTTTCATTAATGAAAAACTGTACAATTATTTGCTAGTCAACAAACCCACAACCCCTGTAATTTTTGGAATTCCAAAAGCTCATAAAGGAACTGATCCATTAAATTTTAGACCTATTGTTTCTGGTGCAGGGGGCATAACGGAACCTATTGCAAAATTCATTGACTATATTACCAAACAGTACATCCCAACTCTCACCCACGTATGTAAAGACTCGTGGGAATTTTTAAGAAATTTTCCAGTCGAAAAATGCTCCCCTACAACCCTCATGGTTACTGTGGACATCAGAGATTTATTCCCAAGTATCCCCCACACAATAGGGTTGGACTTGTTTGGCGATTTTTTCAAAAATGAAACAAGCTTGGGTAATACTTTTTCAAATTTAATACTTGAAATGATGGACATGGTATTAGAAAATAATTACATCTTCTTTAATGGCGAACTTTTTAAACAGCTTAAAGGGGTAGCCATAACCATATATGCCAATGTGGTTTTGCACAGGTGGGAGCAAACACACATTTTCAATACCGTATGGGCACAACATCTTATTTATTACTGCAGATACCTGGATGATATCTGCATGGTTTGGGAAGGCACAGAGGACCAATTAACATCATTTTTGGAACATATAAACACATCTACTGACTTTCTGAATTTCACTCATAACATCAGTAAGAATGAATTACACTATTTAGACGTAACAATATATAGGGACCTTCGTAGTTCAGAATTGCATTCTAAGGTGTATAGAAAGCCTTCTTTCTCTAACTCTTTGTTACATTACAACAGTCAACATCCATTCCATCAAAAGAAAGGAATAGTCAAGGGACAATTAATAAGAGCCTCAAGAATGTGTAGTAATTTTACAGATTTTTCAAATGAAATAAACACATTATACAAAATGTTTTCTGAAAGGGGATACCCAGATAACCTACTCACAACCATCATTGACGAGGTATTAACCAAAAGAGACTCTTTATACCCACCTTTATTTGGTAACCCACTGACTAAGGACCATGAACCTCAAACACAGAGACGCATTTTTGATGAGAATGTGGTTAGTTTTGCATACACTTTTTCGGACAATTCATCCCAAATAGAGAATACTATATCTAAATACTGGTTTGTTTTAACAACCAATGAAGACTTTAAAAACACCATTGCTAACAAACCAAAATTTGTGAGAAAGAGAGGGCAAAACTTAAAAGACATTTTTGAGAGAAGACCACTGCCACCTAGTAAAGGACACCATCACAACAACGGCACCTACAAGTGTGGTGCCTGTAAGCAATGTGCCCTAATCATCAACAGTTCACACATTTATTTAAAGGCCCGGTGCATCAAATTACGATCTCCCAGGCATTTTTCATGTGGAACAAAAGGAGTGATTTATCTAGGGGTGTGCATTACTTAGTTTTAATTTAGAAAAGATTATACGAGCATACCTATGATATAGAAAAGAAAAAAGAAAGCAATGCTTTCTTTAAACACTCCCTTGAATGCCCGGATTACAAATTAAAATTTATAATTCTTGAACAAGTAAACCCTAACATTAGAGGGGGGGACTGGGAATCAACATTAGAGTACAGAGAGCTGATTTGGCAGCTCAAACTTGACGCAGCTAAACCCCCAGGTCTCAATGGCACCTTAAGTATTGGCTCTGTTTTAAAGCTTAGGAGGGCCAGGTTATAACTGCAGTGACTTTTTATGTATTTATTAATAAAACATTTATGACATAATTATATTATTTACTTTTCACATTTTAACTGTATACACTTAATGTAAAAACATATGCAATTTATTTGTTACCATGACTATTTTTACCCTTGTGGCATGGTAAATTAATTTTGCATTTCATGTATTTGTTTAGTTTCTAAAGTTTACGTAGGCTTACTTCCTAGTTGGAATAACCTTTTATGTAACTATCAACACAATATTTTTTATTCATCAATATATCAACTATTCCTTATCACTCAACTATACATATTCAAAGATTAAGAAAATACATGTGAATTAATTGTCATAGTGACGATTTACACCTTTGTGCCATGGTATGTAAATATTTAAGAAATGGCAATAAAAAGAACTATGCACTTTATGAAGCAGATGAATGAAATAAGAACAACAAAAGCTCTCATCTGTCTTCACACATCAAAGGCACAATTTTGCATTTGTATGCATTTATGGTTATGTTATTAGGTTTATAACCATTTTAAACTTGTTTTTTCTGGTTTTTAAACTATGTTGTTAATGAAGGTATTTGTAAATTGAGAATGCTGCTTAAATGTACATATATTTTAATTCAGCACGTGATTAATTAATGTAGCTATTTAAGCAATTGCTTATGACTTTATTGTGTGTATGACTTGATAAAGCCTGAAAGGTATCTGTCTTTATATCTGGATTTATTTCGCTGGTCATTTTACTCTCAATAAAACGCTTGTACTTCTGCCTGTTGGATTATTGCCTCTGTTAGCGGACTTGGTACTTCATTTACTGGTTTGACTCTTTCATCGTCAAAATTTTATAGGTTGACAATACCAAGGTATCATTACTGTCTACCTGTAAACTGAAGGGAACTTTTCCTTGTGGACAAAGCAATTGGTGTAAATATATTCATAAAGGATCATTTTTATTTTTGTAACACCTAAATAGGCCTATATTTTGTAATGCACATTATAACTCTAATTCTGTTGGAATTATTTATCTGGCTACATGATTAGAATGCCCCTGATTTTATATAGAAGTGACTGCCAGAAAAAAAATCTGCTAGAATAAGAGAGAGTGATTCTAATGATGCTTTAGCTAAGTATTATTTAACACTCAAGAGCAGAAAAAATAGCTTTTCCTTCTCAAAAATTGATCACACATTGTGTGATTATGGGGGGGGGGGGGTAATTTTAAGAAAAGACTGGAAATTTGAAAGGCAAAGTGGCAAATTTATTTACAAGCATATGTGTTTCTGGGTATTAATGAATTATTTAATATTAAATGAAGATAACATTTGTTAAATATTAAATAATACTTAGTAGAGCTAGGAAGTTTTATTAACGTGATTTATTCAAATTGTCTTTTTGCATTTAATATATACTTTTCACTTTATGAATGAATGGTTCCTGTACACATGATTTTTAAATTATCCATGATGTCCAGTGTGGTGCTTTTTTTTTTTGTTTACATCACTCCTGTAGCTGAAGTTTGTTTCAATGATGTTTCAAGCAATGGAAAATGAGGTACTGTAAGAGACTGGGTGCAGCCAAAATCATGCTTTTGTTGTGGTGCTGAAAATCATTTATTGTAAGAATGCAAAAAGAAAATATGCAGTCAGTGTGGATAAACAGGTCATACAACTGGGAATTATTTACCTAAGTGCAGGAAATGTTATGATATACGTCATGTTTGGATGGATTACCCATTCATGCAGGAAGAAATACTGGAGGGAAGAAAGTACTTTTCAGATAACTCATAGCCTGAGCAAGATGGTGCGGCTATGGATGATGGGGGGGGGGGGTGAGGAAGAGAATGAAGCAGTGGTGGATAAAGACATTTATACAGCCTATTGAAACAATAATGGAAACAAACGTGAAAGTACAAATATAAAATGCATCTGATATACCAAATAGAGATAAGAGAGAAGAATGGGATGGGGAAATGGGTGAAGAAAATTAACAACCACAGTGGATGCCAAAAAGGAAAAGGGTAATGTTTCAGTATTAGAAGTAAATGTAAAAGTATTAGTAATTAAGTTAAAGGCTTGACTAACCAAATGGTGTAAAAAATAAGCCTGGAATTATATGTTTGTTTGATATAGGATGCATTAGAAAAGAGAGAACAAAAAATTGAAGCTGAGTGGGGGAATTTTTTTTTTCAGTAGGTAATGAGGTGTGCTCAGGAATAATACTTATGATAAAAAAGCAAAGCAAAAAGTAATGGACATAGTAGTAGTTATGCCAGGAAGACTGGTATGTGATATAAGAAAAAAAGAGACAACAGTTATAGCAATACTTGACTACCCAACACAGAAACACTGTAATCTCATTTGTATGTGAAGAGAGCAACAACCCATGAATGATTGACAACTTCAGTTGTTATGCTAGATATATAGCAGTAAGGTTCAACTTCCTAAACTCTAGAAGTCTTGCTTCCATGGGGTTTAACGTTATCTAAAAAATCACTTTGGATTGTAGCATATTATGGTTAGTCTACCATCTATTGCCCTTGTATCCTAAGCTCTGTTATCCATTGCCTCCATTGCACTGCACTACAACTGGGATTATCTTCTGCTTTCAGGGGGCCATTTCTAGCAACCCAAGGTTAGCGTTTTCAAGGCATGAATATAAAATCATGTGTTCTGCACAAAGTCAGTACTGTGATTGTTCATATATGTGCCATTTTAAGTCATGCCTTTCTCAGCAATATCTCATTATAGCTATTTTCATGTAGCTGTTGCAATAGCAGAAGTATTTCATTTTATTGGCTCCTACTTTGACAATGTACAGTCAGCTAAACTTGATTCAGTGGAATACTTTCATTCAAATTTGGCACATTAAGGAAATGACCTTCTGAAGCAATGTATGGTTATCTTCATCACGGCAGCCTATAAAATCATGTGTTCTGCCAAACGTCCTGCTCTGATTGTCTATATTATTTGTGCTATTTTAAGGCATTCCTTTACCAGCAGTATACCCTTTTAGCCATTTCATTTATCTGTTCCAGAAGCAGAAGTATTTGACTTTACTGGATCCTAATTTGACAATGTACAATGAACCAAGCTTGGCTCTTGAAATAACTTTCATCCATATTTGGCACATATGGAGAATGGTACTTTTCTCCGTGATTTAACTATATCAGAGTTGATTGTAATAGAAAAGAGTACAGTGAGTCTAGATTCCTTTGCTTCAGTAGTCTCTTTCATGCACAAAGCCAAGTGTCTGCCAGATTTATCCTTGCTCTCTTTTTTGACCAAAACATGACGTGGTATATGCATCCCAGCAGTAGCTGGTCTACAAGAAGGTGTGGGTGTTATAACTATTTGCTACTATTTTTAAATCATGTTTTAGCTCTTTAGGCATTAAATATGAGCTTCTGCTTCCTGTGTCGTGTGCTGTGTCAATGACTTTCCATGAAACTTTTATTCTGTTTATTACCTAAAATGTTATAATCTGAATCACTTTTCATCCTTAAGAGTTCAGTTTATGCTTACCACGTTTCCTGTTTAGCTGTTTTACTAGTGATGGCATTGTTTTATTACAAATGCATTCTGCAATACCATGCAGTTCCTGTCTACTTGCCAACTGAGTGCTACATTCATCTTGCTGTTCATCAGTACTAGACTACTGGCTGTGTTTGCACACTTCTGATAGCCTTGTAGTTATCTATGTGGCTGGTAAGTACCAGTGTCTACTTCAGGCTCCCTTTCTTGCTGGGGCACAGCAGCTAGCTGGTGGGACATATAGGACATGTGAAAAAAACACTGAAACACCATACCAGTAAAGTATAGAATACATGTTATCTTACCCATAGTCCACTGTTACAAATGAAAGACCATTTCCCTACAAAAAAGTGAATGTCATAATTGTACAAATCATGACAATGTTCACAGCACAGAAAAACCTAATAACTGGTCATGCTCAAGGATAATGGTTTGGATGAAGTGTTGGTATGTTACAGAGTAACAAGTCAAAGGTCTAACTACCAATACAGAAAAGTGGGAAATGTCATGCACAAAGACATTTGTGTCTCAGTAGAAAGAGAAATATCATTAACCCAAATTCAAAAAAAAGTCACACTTATTTTGTTCTGAACTGTATTGTAAGAAAAATATTTTAAACATACAACACATTTTGTCATTGTCCGCAATAAAATACGCATCTTTCCACTGCAGACACTGGTGTATAACAAAGTAGTTTAAATGTCTGTTAATTTTTCTTTGAAGTACAGTTAGATGCAAGAATGGTCAGTTAACAGCTTTTGGATTACAATTATAGTTTTCATACCTCAGGAAGAATGTGGGAGAGAGTCTGTCAATATTTGGACTAAAAATTGGAAGCTTACATGAGGATCAGCTAGTTTATTTTGTTGAACATTTACAACTACTGTTAAAGAGGTGAGAGCTGCTCTGAGAACACAAATCAGAGTAATTCAGACAAAAAGGGGAACGTTAAAATATGTTCCAGAAGCTGCACATGAAGCTTGTGACTCACACTGCTGCTATTTCATTTATATATAAAAAAATATATATATATATATATATATATATATATATATAGATTCACTTCATAACACTGAAAGCTCAAAACACTGAAACCCAAAACACTGAAACTTCAAAATCTTGAAAACTTAAAACAGTGAAAAACACATATCATACATATACTGAGTTTAAACAAGATAAATCATAACACTTTCCACCAAGTGTAAGCAGGGAGGCAAGCCACTCTGCACCCCCCATGTGGGGGGCTGTGCCCCCTACAGCGCCTGCTAATTAAATATATCAACTCCAAGATTGCACTTAGTGTAGTGAAGTATAAGTAGCAGGGGGTGGGGGGTCACAGCCCCCCACATGGGGGGCACAGGGGGGGGCTTGCCCCCCTGCTTAGACTTGGTGGAAAGTGCTATGATTTATGTTGTTTAAACTCAGTATATGTATGATATGTGTTTTCAGTGTTTTGAGTTTCAGTATTTTAAATTTTCAGTGTTTTGAAGTTTCAGTGTTTTGGTCCTCTATATTATGAAGTTTTCTCATTTTCAGTGTTTTGAGTTTTCAGTGTTATGAAGTGAATCCACACACACACACATATATATATATATATATATATATATGGGTCTCCTTCTAATGACCCCGCGCCGATTAGCCGACAGTGAAATCACCACCACGAAGCGAAACCGACAAGCGCGGTTGACCCGACGAACGACGAATCCCGACATGAGGAGGACCACCGGGGAATGGCGACAGACCCATATATATATATATATATATATATATATATATATATATATATATATATATATATATATATAGATATAGATATCTTTCCTTCTGTTTAGCATGGCTCGTATAAAGGGGGCTTTAGGTGGATTCTGGAAAAAACATCCAAGATCACCTTACAGAGGCAGGCCCACTGAGATATAATAACCATAACCGTTTAATTCTGATGCATTGAAATAGAGTACAAAGATAATACTAAAATAACTGACATATACTCTCAACCATAACTGATTGATTAATAAATACATACATACTTTTTCTTCACAAGGTTAATCCCACTAGGCCAATGGCCACTTTACAGAGGAGTCTTGAAATGGTAATGGAAAGGGAAATTTGACAGGATACTGGGGAACGTCTGCTACGCTTTTTGATAAGTGCTGTAGGATCTTTCACATCCACCTGAGATACCACCAACTCAGGTAGATGGGGCCTCAGTTTAATATCTCATCTGAAGGACAGCACAACTAGGAGTGAAGCACCCCTCTTATTCTGCACTGCAATGTCAGTATTGTAAAATCAATCTTATTTAGAGCCCACAGCCTTCAGCACCAAATAAATATGCACTACCTGTTGAGCTACTGAGACTGAAAATAAGCACTTTAGTTTTTCATCCCCTTCTAGGGAAAACAGCACTGAAAGACAAAAAAAATGTACCAAGCAAATGCAGCAACAGGAATTTCCTTGTGCTCAATTTCTGGTTTGCTGAGATACCACTAGAAATACTTAGATCTGAATGTTGTAGTACCATATCTGCAACAATTTGCCAGAAAGTCACAAATATTATACTAAACAGAACAAAACTTTTGTTTTCTTTGGAAAATAATTCTGGCTAAGCCAAAAGTAATGGGGGGGAGGGCGGAACAAGGCCCCCAAAAGGGACACATTTTACATATTATGTTTTATCTATTTGCAAACGAGGTAAACCCACTGGAGAAAGTACCCCTTTTTAGAGGTAATTAGGAGTACTGTATAAGTGATGCAAATGGAAGCAGGAGGATTCAGACCCTGTACTTTTAACTTCAGGCTCAGTCCACTAAGCTCAGAGCTTTAAGTGCTAGACAACTGTAATGCACTTAAAAGGTAAACAGAACAACAACAGGTATTGCATGGACATGCATTTTCTGAACAATGAGAATTATGAAATTCTCCAAATGACCCCCTCTCCAAAAAAAAAAATAAATTATGTTAATGGAGAACTGGCACCTGTTGTGGTGGATTAAGGCTCCAAACTCTTAATGAGTACAGGGTTTGATTTGTTCTACCTCCACATTTTCCTACTTAACCAGCCAGCTTCTAGCTTAAAACACTGACTGAGTCTGGCATTACACACACACTGACATGCATACACAAGTTGCTATCCCCAAACCTTCTTCAGAAGCAGTCTCTTACTGTGCAGGCAGTTGTTCTCCCACTCACACTTCAGAAGTTCTCTCTTTCAAAACCCACTCTTTAAAATCGGATGTGGAAGTGCTCTTCTGCATTTGGGTGAAATTTGTATCTATGCGGAAGAGAGCTCAAAGGGGGACAAAAGAGTGCTTGCAATGTTCAGGTAATTCCAGTGATTTGGACACTCAGGGGGGCACACATTTTCATGGGGGGGCTGCCACTGATAAGTATGTTTATTAGAGAGTGATGCAAATTTTTTTTGCAGAGCTATATTTATCATGTTAAGCAAAGCCTCAGTCTGCAGTGAGTTTGCCATGATTAATCATGTGCCATTTAGTTCATATGAGAACAATTTAAACTAAAAGGTTTAAAGCAATCTCATAACTGCAGTGCACCTAAGGTTGCAAAATGCACAAAAAAGCTTATTTGCAAGAGGGAAGCCCTCTCCATACACCTAAAGGCAAGCCTCCACATCCCCATTTTTTAATATATGTACTTCAAGTTCATGCAAATTCAGAGATGAGGGAGAAAGTGGAACACAAAACTAAAACTCACACTATCCCACTTCTCCAAGTTCAAACTGCAGTCAGTGTATATCTAGGCAGTTCCAACCTAATGAAGCCCTGACAAAAGGTAACTTACAGCCTTCCTATTTCAATGTTTCTAGACTCACTGTTCCAGTGAAAATGCATAGGTTTCCCACCTGCAGTGTAGTAGATGTTGCTCTACTTGTATCAGTCCTTGACTTGTATATTAAAATACTTTAATGCATTCATTCCCTATTATGTGCCAAGAACTTTTTAGTATGTGTGATGAAAGGAGATACTGTCAACACAGCTAGTTGGAATTTTGTAAATAATTATATGTCATGGGTGAATATTGAAATGATTTATATAAGATGCTTGTGTTGCAAATGCATTAGAACTGTATGTCAAGTGTATATCAAACTGCTTGTACAGAAACGTGTGTTGAAAAGGGTATTTGCAGAGTACTGTTTGAAATGTAGCCACAGTGTGCTCTACTGGAAGAGAACAGAAATGTACATGCACTATTGTAACTGCTTACATGTATATATTTTAACAGTGGAAACTGGAGTACAGGAGGTTAACTTCAGAAAAATAACTGAAATTAAATTACTTTATGGCTAGGCCATAAAAGATGATATATTTCAGTTTTCAATACAGCAAGACACACAATGTCTGTACTAGGAAACTTTCCGTATTGTCTTTAGGGTGAAGTAATTACTAGTTTTGAAAACATGAAAGAATGGAAATGTTTTATGACTTCCAGCATCTGCCAGAGATCGGAGGAGGAGCCCTTGTCTGTATATTTTCACAGATAGATACTAAATACTGCCAGCTTCATCAATGGTTGTTTGGCCTGGGAACAATCAGTCAGATGACAAGAAATAATTTCATTCTGCAAGTTATCCCAGCAGTAATATTTGAGATACTAATTTGAGAAGTCTCTTAGTGAGACAGAGCATTCGGCATTCTGTCTTGGACCTGACAACGACCAGAAGATCCATTCACCATATCTGCCTTGCACTATTAGTAAGTTCCTAGATTATAGTATAATTCTCTTAAATTCAGTCAGGCATATAGTAAAGCTTAGTTTAGATATTTTTCTTTGTTTATTTGAGACTGTTCTGCAATGTTGTTTTAAATATTTCCTGTGGTTTTGAACTCTGGTGTCACTGTGAATATATATATTTAATATTATCTTGTTCTTTTATTATTTATTATTAAACATATTTAAACCTTGCATTATGGCTGATCTGTGTAGAGATATTTAGGTTTTGAGAGTACTTGCAGATTTATTAGGTAACACTGTGTAGGCAACTCCTAATAGCCTTGCTTTTGGTCAAACTACCATTTGTTTTAATATTTAGTATTACACAGTAAGATTAGGGCCTTAAAGTAGCTGATAAGGAGTGGCAGTAATAAGTACGTTATAGTCTGGGCAGAAGGAGGCATAGCTAGTAATCCTGTGCAGCATTTCCCAGGTGTGTGTATGTGTAAATCAAACCTCAAAGTGTGTGCGTGTCAGCTACTTGGGCAGGGACACAAAGCACTAGTTGGACAGAGAGGGTGCTTGGGGTCTTGGCTTAGTCTCTCAGTTGAGATCTCAACTGTATAGCTGCATCAGTGGGGAGTCTTATTGGGGATCTGGAGGAAGAGTAAGAAACCAGCCCCGGACTGACTGGTCTCTGTGAGCTCTTAAGGGAAATTGCACTTGATGCAGAGAGCTGCATGTGGAAATACTGTGTGTGTACCTGTCATCCTCCCAGGGTATGTCCCCTACTGCTGCTAGTGGTGAGGATTGAGGCTCCTTAATTACTGGTCTAGTGGATGGTCATCACAGTATGTATGCTTCAGAAGACTAGTTTCCAAATCCAGAGACATCTTATACCTTTAGAGTACTTTTTTCTTTAGCCTCATCTTAATTATGATGTACAATATCCTCTACCCTACAGTCTATTACTTTTGTAGTTTAGAGGATTCATTCTACTTCATTCAGAGTTATACCTCCTTGAAGACACACAACCTCAAATTATATCCTTTTAATTGACATTTTATACAATTTGCATTATTCAGATTTAGCAACATGTAAACTGACATTCTTTTCAGCATTCAAATAAATAGAAACGAAAAGGGCTTTTGGACTTCTTGGTGGTGCTGCGGTAGCATTGTCGCCTCACAGTAAGATGGTGTCCAGTTCGATTCTCAGCTAGAGCATCTTCTGCATGGAGACATGCATGAATGGGCATACCTTCATTGAAGGTTGTGCGTCAGGGCTGGTAACTTGACATGTAAAAATCAACTACCAATAATTAGCAGACCGGAGTTCCGCTGTGGCGACCCCTAACCGGGAAAAGCCGAAAGACACAACAACAGTTTAAATTCTTAACTGTCATATTAAAACTCATTCACATTATCAATGAGTAAAGCATGTTTAAATGATTGTCATAAAGAAATAATTAGATGTGCATCGTAATCTGAGATTCAGAAACCATACTGCAATGAGTAAACTTGTTTGGACTTGTGTTTGTGTGTGTGTGTGTGTGTGTGTGTGTGTGTGTGTGTGTGCGTGTGAGCATATGTGTGTGTGTTTGTGTGCACGCGCGCGTGTGTGCATGTGTGTGTGCGTGTGTGTGTGCGTGTGTGTGCACGTGTGTGTGTGTGTGTGTGTGTGTGTGTGTGTGTGTGTGTGTGAGAGCATGTGTGTGTGTGCACCTGTGTGTGCGTCTGAGCATGTGTGTGTGTGTGTGTGTGTGTGTGTGTGTGTGTGTGTGTGTGTGTGTGTGTGTGTGTGTGTGTGTGTGTGTGTGTGTGAGCATATGTGTGTGTGCACGTCTGTGTGCGTGCATGTGAGCATGTGTGTGTGTGTGTGTGTGTGTGTGTGTGTGTGTGTGTGTGTGTGTGTGTGTGTGCAGATGTGTATGAGTGTGCACTCACCCTTGTTAGAAGGTGCTTGTACAACTGCATTGCATGAGTTGACAAGAGAGAACATTAATGCATTTGTCTGCAGTTACACAGAGTTCCTTTCAGAGACATGATAATGAGTCACTGATGAGTTGTTGCTCCATGTGGTCTTATTTTGCCTCATTACAGTATATTTCCATCATTATATTGAACATTTCAGCATCGTCAACGTACTGCTGGTAACAATGTGCTTTTTGAATCCTTGCCATGCTATTAAATTTACTTGTCCATTTACTTTATTGTAGGATTACCTTGTAAATTTCCTTGTTTAAGGAACTGATTTCACTTGGAATAAAATAGTGTTATTAATGTTCAGTGGATCAAAGAGGTGCTAAGGCAGAAAATCATGAAAGATTTTAAGAGAATAATGAAATGAAAAATGCATTAACCTACATGTTTTTGTATGCTTATTTTTAGCTGACATGGATAATGCAATTTCTGATTCACAATCCTGTGTGGCTACTATAAATGTACAGAGCCCTAAAGAACAAAAGAAGTCAAAGACAAAAACGATGGATGATCAGAAGCTGAATGAAAGAGGGAAATGGAATAACAAAATTGAATTTGTACTTTCCATTGCAGGGACAATCATTGGCCTTGGCAATGTCTGGAGATTCCCCTACCTCTGCTATAAAAATGGAGGTGGTAGGTATATCACAGTCTATACTTGAGCTATTAATAGTTATACTGGTGTTGCAACACAGAAGTGTAACAAAGCACATTGTTTGCATATAAAAGACACTCAGTGGTCCACAGAAATGCAAACTGTAACAATTTTTTTTGCCTAATGTTCATCCTCCCCCAAGCACTGATATATTTCTGAGGTTGATTTCAGCTATTACAGTACATTTCTCAAGAATCTATGTAATTTCATCTAGTTCTGCATTGCTGAAAGTTCATATCACAGTACAAAGAGAAGCTTCTAACTAAAGCCACTAAGCTCATTTAGAAAATGCTTGCTTATAAAAAAAAGTCAAGGAACCTAACTGTACAACAAGCCCCAAAATGCATGAGTATAAATAATAACACCTGACAACATCTCAGTACGTAGGTAACATAGGTAAGAAATCACAAATAGATCAGTGTGACACACTGCACCCAAGTCATGAAAGACAGTCACATTAGTTTGTTAAATAAGCTGAGACAATGGCAAGACTTCACAAACAATTTAAAAAACATTTCTGACTTGTCACTTTACTCATACACTGATAAACCCAGAATTCTTTTTCACATGTCTCTAAAATACGAGAATGAGATGGTATGGAATAACCATTTATACAATATTGAACTGCGTTTTCCTCCACTACCTGATAGGCACGATTCAGCTTATATTTTCTTTATATCTATTCATGTGGATTTTCATCAAGTGCTCTGCTTTTTTCTTACATTCCAAAGACGTGCCATTAGTTGAATTGGCTAGTCTCAAAATTACTCATAAGGATGAGTGTGTCTGTCCATTCTGAAGTATGCTGACATTATGTCCAGAACTGCTTGTCTGCCTTAATATATATATATATATATATATATATATATATATATATATATATATATATATATATGGGTTACCTTCATTCGATTGACAGCCCATTTGACTGAAACCCATTTGATCGAAATTTCATTTGACTGACAACTAGTACTTCATTACACTTTAAGGCAAATAACAGGGATTTGTCTCCTTCCCCAATGTAGTGTGACCCTGGAGTTGGTATATATAGTTGGGGGGGAGGCTTAAATTCTGTACTTTTTGTGTTATTTTCTTCTTTTAAACAACACTAGGGGGGATTCCCCCCCCAACTATATCTATACCAACTCCAGGGTCACACTACATTGGGCAAGAGGGCAAATCCAACAACAAGCAACAACAAGGACAACAACAAAAACAAAAACAACGACAACAAGCAGTTCTGTGGCAAAATAAGCTCTCTCACCTGTTACTAAACACCATAGGAGTTCCTCAAGGCTCCATATTCTCTTTCTCTCTTTCTATTTTATAAATTACCTCCTCCATACACAGTCATCCCTGAAGCCTATTCAGTATGCAGATGACTCAACTCTATATGTTTGACTATGACTCTCCAAACCTACACTAGCTGCCACCCAGCCTAGTTTTACTACACAGCTCAGTGGCTCTCATATCATCATCTCATTTTTAAACCAAAAAAAAACAAAACCTCTTCTCTTCACAAAACAAATACATAATACACCTCACATCTTACTATACAATACATCCCATCACTCTACATCATATCATCTCCCCACAGACTACAACAGCATCGATACAACAAACTATCATTCACAACAATATTAGAAAAAACAAAACCATTAAGACCAAACCTAACAAGATATGGACAATTATATCCCTA
This sequence comes from Protopterus annectens, assembly GCF_019279795.1. Lineage (NCBI taxonomy): Eukaryota > Metazoa > Chordata > Ceratodontiformes > Protopteridae > Protopterus > Protopterus annectens. The sequence continues at coordinate 645,210,514 of NC_056741.1, forward strand.
TTCCCCACACCACCTGGCCAAACCACCCACATGTCCTATTGTCCACTCTCTATGCTTACCTTCTAATCTTCTCTAAACCTATACAAATCCTCATTAACCTTAACCAATCTTGCCAACATCATGTTGCTACAATCTCTCTACAACTGACTTGTAGAACTACTAAAACTATAGAACAGACCACTGCTTTAACCTGAAAAAGCAAAATTGGAAGAACCCTCCCAACCATTTTAAAATGAACCAATCACCTAAAGCACAACCAAAATATAAACAACCTACTAACAACCAAATATAATTGCAAATCCAACAACATAGGCGTGATGCTCTGTCTCTTAACACCACTGGAAAATGGAACTCTCTCCCAACAAGACTATCCCGGTGTTATTTGCCTTAAAGTGTACTGAAGTACTAGCTGTCAGTCAAATGAGCTGTCGATCAAATGGGTTTCAGTCAAATAAAATTTTGATCAAATGAAGGTAACCCATATATATATATATATATATATATATATATATATATATACATATTTACATATATACACATTGCCCTTGCATGCTGTGATGGACTCTATCTTTTCCACAACCTTGAATAGGTTAAAGCAGACAAAGGAAAATGATTGAATGAATTAATGAATTAATTTTCATTAATGAACAACAAGGCTTGGATTTATGGACAAGTGGAATATGCCTGTGCCTGTGCAGCATTAATGTCAAGGGGGTTGTTCAGAGAAGTGCCAGAGAGCTAACTAGATATGTAACCAGCAGGGAATAGTAACTGCTTATCATGTAAGGATTGTGTATGAAAACATAGGCACATCAATAACAGGAAGAGCAGCACTATGCTACCATATGGCAGGAGCTGGTCTGCAGTAGCATACATGGCAACATCAGATCTAAGGCATGCTAATACACCCACAACTGTGTATGCATTCTTATACAAAACATTTACGTATAGTTGCAGAGAGCAGCTGATTACCACAAGAAGGGAAGCACAGCTAAATACAGCAATCAGTAGATAGAGCAATGTGAGTGTGCACAGCAAAGTAGCATTCCTGTTCATCATATAAATGGGGAAGGAATGGGTTTGATAGGAAAGTGGAGAACAGCAAGCAGTAGTAAATGCAGAAGATTAACTGTAAAACATGAATGGTTGGGGTAGGAAGGAATGGTATTTTTGGAAAGGATAAAGCTACTTTTGTAATTTCTACAAAAGAAAGGCAAGTGGCAAATGTACCAGTGGAAGGCCATGGGTGACACAGAGGGAGAAGGGCATGTAGCAGAAGCAAGACAGACAAATACAGAATACATACACAGAATGACAGACAGACAGATAGATGAGGTGTAGATATTGGATGGGCACATATCTACATCTCCATCTCCCATTTTTGGAGTAGGGTGGTGGTACACCATCATATGTTATAATAATGATGACTGCACTTCTCCCCAGAAGAGGTAATGCCATTGGCATAATTTAAAACACCTGGTTCCATTCATACTAGGCATCCACATTCCTCAAAGGCCATAGTAGTAGACTACCATGCATTTCTTAACATCCCATGTACAAGAAGAACAGGAAAATCCTGCTGTCACTGGTATACCATACAGGATAGCCACACTTTTACTGTTTGCTGAGCAGCTGTGGTTACTCAACAGGGATTCACACACACTGGTGTTCTACCTGGCTTCATTAGCATCACCACTGTATTATCTGCCTCCTGTTAGTATAATATAAAACACTCTCACCTTTTTGCACAACACTGTACTAAGATGTAGAGGAATTTGAGTAAAAAACCTGTACATGTGGAGCATTACAGGGTAAGTGGAGTATTACAGTGTTAAAGAAGGAGTCCTGCCTATTGAAGTAGCACATCCACAACTACAATCTCTTTAGTGACTGTAAGGGAGAATGAAGCTCATACCTTGTTAGATTTGTAAGTGTGATCCCACTGCAATGGCATAGCACAGTACTGTGTGTGTGTGTGTGTGTGTGTGTGTGTGTGTGTGTGTGTGTGTGTGTGTGTGTGTGTGTGTGTGTGTGTGTATGGGGGTGTAGAATCAAGCCCTGAATATAGGATACTGTAGGGATAATATGCCAAAATGGGTGTGGGTTTCCAGGCTCATGTGTAGAGCCATGGGTCAACACAAAAAGATGGAGTAAAGTTGTGAATAGCAATGACTACAGCAGACAGTCATTTCCATTAAGGCTGGGAGGCCAGGCCATACTCATATGCATGACACATTATAACATATACAGCCAGTGAATGACATGCTTTGACTCAGGTTTACAGGTACTTATATAGCAACCTGAGGAAGACAACACCTAGAGAAACTCAGGAGAATGAACTGCTATTACTGGCCCTTCATATGTATGACGTGTTTCCTGGGAAATGGTGCTGAAGACATTATTATCAGGAACTGATTTGACAGGGGCTGGTGTAAAATGTGAATGTTGTGGGAGGCCATAATAGATCACTCCAAAAGGTGCATTGGAAAATTGTTGGTATGATAGTCTGTGCAGAGATAAAGGCATGGGAAAATGTGATAGACAGGTCCACCAAAGAGGGTGGACCACCCACATAAGTGCAGATGACAGAGGCAGAGAATTTCTTGGATGTCAGTTGCCAGCAAGGATGATTGGCCTCTTATTTTGGCAGGTGGCTTGGATGGTAGAGCAGGCCTGGCATCAACACCTGTGGATCTGTAGGGAAAGTACTACATTAATAATGTCCATTACAATAAACTATAGCACACCAGTGAGAAACTGAAGAGAGGGATTGACCAAAGCTGTTCTGCATTATCTGTCCTTCAGGGCACCTCTGGACTGTAAATGCAATATCCTAAGTAAAAAGGTACATCTTCAAATGTATTTTATAGTGCTGTTTCCATGTGGACCAGTATGCATGCACAGAGGGATATGGTGATGTGTGTGGACTGGCAATTATGCCATTTGCCTTAATATTTTCATAGGTTCCATTGGTGGAGGGTTCAGCACAACAGGACAATATAGGGCTGATGTCAGCAGGGCACCTGTTGCCAGCAATGATGGCAATGTACAAGTGGCACAGTCCACTGACATAGTACCACTGTCTGCAACATTACAGGGAAAGGAATCACCCTCACCCACTATTACAGAGGCCTCTATAAAGTTACTAGTGTAGCACACAGTCTTACCAGAGCACAACAAGCTTGCTGTACTTGAAAGTCCCCCAGGTGCACCACCTGTGTCCTAAGATCTCACAGCATCTGTCATGCACACTACCTTTGAGGTTGGCATACCAATCACAGGAAAGAGATGCAGTGGTTGCAGCAGTGCCTTGACTCCAAGACTGTTGTTGATATGGCTACCATACTTGGAATTAACAAGTTAATGTGCAAATAAATGATCCAGTTACAGACACCTGCTATTTATAGCATTATAGAAATAGTGAATGTGCTTATAGGAAGACAGACATGAAGTGCACAGTGACATTGTGTATTGAGACATTGAGCAAACAATGCTGCTGAGGTCACTGGTGGCAAAATTTGCCCACAAAAGTACATCCATGAGACACATTGCAACCGATATCTGGACTACTTTTAAAGACCATACAGTCCATGATCATAGGAGCATCCAGATGTGATCTGGTTAAGCACATATTGTCAAGTTAGACTACACCAGTCATTGGTGATATGATATCAAAGTCACTCATGGGCACATGTCCTGTCACCCACATTGTGACACTCATGCAGATCATGAGTAGTGTCACTCACTGGCATCAGTGCATAGGATGGATTAACAGCATCCACACCCATAGTTCTGTAGTTCTGTCTCTTCCTTGCCAGAAACTTGATCCAGTCCTGACACCACAAGTCAACCCAGTAGACAGTGATAAGGGTTAAGTTGTGGCAACACAATCTCACTGCTGGAAGATGAGATCTCTGATTCACCACAATCTGTCAAAATACATGTCTACTTTGTTTACTTCCCATGACCTTACCCTGCATTATAGTTTTGAAATCGCCTGTCACTGAGCTCACCCCCACCTGTGCAAGTGATGATGATTATGCCGTGCCCACCCCCTAAACTTTGTGGCTATGGTGAGGTCTGCTGCACCATATGACCTGTCCTTGAACTGCCCTGCATAACCTGCATAACCTGGGTGTGGTATGGCAAGCATCATTTTATTCTGTGTAGTTTGTTTCATGACCCATATTATGGACTAGGTGCTGCATTTTTGCCAGTGTTGCAATGTGTTGTCCCTTCCTTTGCCTTGGCTATGGTTCTGCTGCAGAATATTACATTGCTGTCTATGAGGATCCTATACAATGGAGCTGTTGAAGCAGCTAAGGTGGCTGGGACAGTATAACTACGAGATGCCATGGCTGGTTCAGGTCAATGTCAGAAGCTTGAGTTTTCAGAAACTTAAAATTCATATTGTTGAGATGATATGATCGAGTTTCCAAAAACTCAAACTTCAAAAAACAGCCCCTGCAAATTATAATCACCAACTCTGATATCACAATGCATTGGGGGGAGAGGGTAAATTCCCTGATCCGCACTGTTCCTTGAACTCCATTCAAAAGCTTTGAATTTTCGGAAACTCGATCATATCATCTTGACAATAAGAATTTCAAGTTTCTGAAAACTTGGGCTTCTGAAGAGGACTCTGTTGGTTCATATTATGTGGACTTGTGGAGCACTTCAGGGCATCATTCATTAGTGCTGACTTACAAGTCCTTGTGAATATCTTTGCGTCTTTGTAAATTAGAAATATGGGCCTCTAGTCTGTAGCATCCTCCATCCTCCTTTCCTCTTAGGGGCCATAACTTCAACAGCGTTCCCCTTTATGCAAGGTGGTCTTCATCCCTTAATACTAGTTAAACACCTGATTCAAATATTTGACACTTCACTCTTTATGACCATGTAGTAGTCAGCTGGAAAACTCTCTCCATCTCCCACTTTTCCCATTTTGATATGCACAATCAGCCTCAAGATCTCCATCACAATTATTGTCAATCAAGTACCTTCCTCAATTCACCTTTTCTTGCTCTCATTTCTACACCTACTTCACCCCTTAGTTGACTTTAGACATCCCACACCCCTTTGATGCATAAAGTCTCCCTAACAAATTTGATAATGTCCTTTGCTTTACTACCACCTTCAGATCTTATCTCTGATTCATCATTTTGCACACAAACAGCTTTCCCATCCTCTTTTTAGACATACTTCATATTTTCTTTATCTGCTCCATCATAGTCCCTATCTGCTGTATGGTCTTTGCCCTGATCTTACATTGCCAATTTTTGATCTTCTACAGGGAGGACATTACAACAGTAAATTATTATATTTGGGTTACATTCCACCTATTAACTTTATTTCGGTATAGTTTTCCCAACAGTCTACCATTTTTTATGAAGGTTTTAGTTGGTGTCATGCTAGCTTTCTTTAAAATAGTCATACTTGCATGAGGCACTGCTACACTTCCAGCATTGCCTGGAGCTTTCTTCAGTTTTTATAACCACATTAAGTGCTTTCCATCCTGTGTCAATGGTACTTTTCAGCTAGGCAGCAGTTTGTGCTCATTTATAGATTAGTTTTTCCAAACATTTCAATCAGACTTTCAACTAGCAAAAAATGTGATTTTGGTGGGCTATTGCCAATCTTTTTATTATATATTTCTGTGTATAAAACTACTTGACTTTATTTCTTCACATTTTCATTATGGATAACACCTGATACAGAAACTGATCAAAAAGGTGAGAATTATCTAAGCCTGATAATGAAGAATCATCAAAGAAGGCTGCAAGGAAATGAAAATATGAAAATCTTCCACTATTTCTTAGGAGTTTACTAACTCCAAAATAGTACATAAATACAGGGACCATTTCTTTGAGTTTCAGTGTTCGTCTCAATGATTATAGTGATACAAAATGTTAATACCTTAATGGCACTGTTATAGGTACCTTTGGCTGTGTCCACTGAGACTGTGCTGGTTTTATATGCTTCAGCACTGAAGGAGAGTAGTACTTCTCCAATTATTTTTCAGCCTAGACCAACTATTTTGCTATTTAACTCAGCTTTTGAGTAACTTCAGCCCTACTCTGACTATAAATTGCTTGACAGGAAGTAGTTTAATATTTTTCAAGAAACCACTCACTGAAACAACAGGAATTAAATTACTATCTACTTTTGACCAACTTAGGTCTAAGGATGTAGCACCAAGATGTGAACCTTCGCAGGTAGCTGCAAAGTTTCAAGAAGGAAAACAATTCTTTCCTCTGATTCCTCTAGGAGTGACAACTTTTTTATACACAGCAATTTCTTACCCCTAACTCTTGGGATTCTGAAAAGGAGAATTCCTCATCTTAATTTTCAGAGTCCACCAATATAATTTCTCTTCTAGATATTTTATTTTATATATGGGTGAATTCTTAAACTGTTCTTTAGGGAACCCTTCCTCAGCAAAAAAAAAATGTAGAGAAATAATGAGGCTTTATGATGTAAAGTGGATGTTGCATTCACTTTATTATACCGTTAATGAATTTGCAAAGGTTAGTCAGACCCTTGATACAAGGCTGCTGCTCCCTCATAGAAAGCTGACATGATATACCATAGAAAGCACCCTAAGACTGACGTGATTTCTATACTGCTCATATGCCTGCTCTTTATATTATTTCTTTGTCTACAGGAGATAAAAATGTAAAAGCTTTGTTATCAGAAACTTTCACCTGAATAAGGATTTAAGGCTGTTAGATAAATAATAGAAGAAGTTTTTTATATACAATTATCTGCACAAAAAGTACCCATAAAAGGGTTGTTTTAGTCCAGATTCAGGAAATATCACTTTACAGTATTACTAACAAAATAGATAAATTAGTTGCTTCTGTAGATAAGAGGAGAATGCTTACACTTAAATGTGTTTATATTGTTGTTGATGTTGTTTATAAAGTGATGTTAGGGGTTGTCCTGAGAATAATTTACATAGCATATAACTGAATCTTATAATGAAGTTATTAGAGAGAAAATGCTGAATGTTCGAGTGACACAAACATTTTTATTTGGTAGATCAGTTAAACACCCAGCAGTGAAAAAGTACACATATGACACCCCACCACTGGACCAGTAATCAAGGAGCCTCAATCCTCACCACTGGCACCAGTGAAGGATGTACATTGGGAGGATGGCAGGTACACACACAATATTTAAAGATGCAGCTTTCTGCATCAAGTGCAATTTCCCTAAAGAGCACATAGAGACCACAGTCAGTCTGCGGCTGGTTTCTCCTTCTTTCTCCAGATCCCCAATAAGACTCTCCCACTGGCACAGCTACAGAGTTGAGATCGGAGGTGAGTGGCCAAGCTAAGACCTCCAACACTCTGTCTGTCCAAGCAGTGATTCGTGTTCATGCCCAAGTAGCTGACACACACACACACACACACACACACACACACACACACACACACACACACACACACACACACACACACACACACACACACACACACACACACACACACACACACACACACACACACACACACACACACACACACACACACACAGCCCTGGGAAAGGTTTACTAGCTATGCCCCCTTCTGCCCAGACTATAAGGTAGTTATTACTGCCACCAGTCACCTCTTTATCAGCTACTTTAAGGCCCATAACCAAAAGGTCTTCAATCTTACTGTGTAATGTTACTGTTAATACAAATAGTAGTTTGACCAAGAGCAAGGCTATTAGGTGTGGCCTACACAGTGTCACCAAATAAATACGCAAGTACTCACAGAACTTAAATATCTCTAGACAGATCAGCCACAATGAAAGGTTTAAATATATTTAATAATAAATAAAAGAACAAGACAATAGTAAATATACATTTACAGCAACATCAGAGTTCAAAATCACAGGAAATATTTAAAACAACATTGCAGGACAGTCTCAAATAAATAAATAAAGACAAATATCTAAGCTAAGCTTTGCTATATTCCTGACTATATCTAAGAAAATTACTGTAACCTAGTACACTTACTTAATTAGCGCAGCAAGGGAGATGTGGTGGGTGGATCTTGATGTTGTCAGATCAAAGACAGAATACAGAATGTAGTCTCTCTCTCAAGAGAGTTCTTAAAGTAATATCTCAAATATTACTGCTGGGATAGCTTGCAGAATGACATAATTTCTTGTCATCTGACTCTATCCCAGGTAAACCCCCCACTGCTTAAAGCTAGCAGTATTTAGCATCTACCTGTGAAAATACATACCCAATGGCTTTCCTTCAGATCTTTGCAGATCATGGAAGTCATAAAACAATAAATCACTTCCAAAACAATACAGAAAACTTCTCAGCACAGGCATTGTGTCTGTTGCTGCACTGAAACTGAAAGCTAACACCTTTTTATTGCATGGCCATAAAGCAATTTCATTTCAGCTATTTTTCTGAATTTAACCTTCTGTATCCCAGTTTCCACTGTTAAAACATATGCATTTAACCAGTTACAATAGTGTATACACATTTCTGTTCTATTCCAGTAGGGCATGCTGTGGTTATATTTTAAGAACTTTGCAAAAACCTTTTCAACACACAGTTCTGTACCAGCAGTTTGATATATACATGGCATACAGTTCTAATACATTTGTAATACAAGCATTTTACATGAAGGTTGTTGGCATTCAAAAATGACACATAACCATTTGCAAAATTCATTCACTAGGTCTAATATAATAGAATGATGACTGGAATCTTGCAGTCATGCCTGTTTTCTGTTATGAGAATTGCCACCCAACATAATGCTACCTAGTAGCATGACCATTTGCAAGGTTTGAGATATTCAATGCCAGCTTGAATATGTGCAGGAAGGGCATAGAAGGTGTGAAATATAGCAGACACAATTCAGCACTACAGCCATGTACTTTAAGTATTAGACAGTGCTCTTTAATGACCCCATGCTTAGCAGTCTTAACTAAGAAAATACAGGGCACCCCCTGATGACATTAATGAGTCTGCACATGCACATTGTACCTCAGAAGTGCTCAGGTGTGTGCAGAATGCTGAGTAGACCCATCTGTGAGACACGGTGTACAGATGCAATGCATAGAATGAGTCATTCAAAGACATTTATGAGATGATCTGTTATCTGTGTAATCATCACATTTAGAGGCCCAAATCAGTGCAATATAAATCCTGGCAGCTGCAAAGAGGCTCATTGTACTGTAGAAGAGGATGCAGAGCTCTGTTAAAGAAAAGAACTTTACCTGTGGATGTCAGTTAACTCTGAGGAAAGCAGGACTACTGCTTGCTGAAGGTGTGTGCAACATTTGCATTGCACATACAGATGTGAAATTGTAAACTTATGCTTCTTTGAAGAAATACTTGATATAGGGAACTGTGCATTGACTATTAAATATTTTAACAAAGGTAAAGTCATCAGTGCAGCACAGAGTGGTTCTCTATAAGTGCTTTGATGGTTAATGAGATATAGCAGTTGTGAAATGTTGTTGTTGAAATAGATCTGCACTACCTTGTGATATGCTGAGATAGACATATAGCTATGTACTGGATTCCCTTGGGGCACACACATAGGCATGTATAACATGAACTTGCCACTGCAACACTCATTATACCAGTACAGCTTCAGCCTACATCCTTTTGTGCTAGTGGGTGTCTGTGTCTCTGTGGAATGGGACCATGATGGTTATGGCTTTGTGGTATACTTACAGAAAGTTCCATGTTGCTGAATGTATTCTCTACTGTACTTTGACATTGGAGGGGACATTGCATGTAGCAGCATACTTAACTCCATGGGTTAAGCCTGCCTGTTAGTGGATGATGGTTGTATATTATGTTCTTATGTCTACATATTAGCATTCCCAACTGAGTGGATAGGAAGGGTACTACACTGCAGATAGTCTCACTTGACAAGCAGTCCACACAAGCATACTGACATAGTGTAGTCTTTCTTCACACAGTGTTATGTCTGTCAAGGGAATGGTAAGGAAGAGCAAGTTCTTCAGTGCAGAGAATGAAGTACTGCTGCAGGCCATCAACCTCCATGGCCAACAGCTGCACAGACAGGAGACTGTACCCAGCCCCATTATGACCATACTTAGCAGGATCTTGTTGTAGACATTAAAGCTGTTGATAGCTAGAACTGGACTTATGAGTAGGTCAGACATAAAGTCATTGACATCATCTGTTATGTGGAAAACCATGCTACCCACTTTGCATGGCACAGTAGAGCAACATGAGACAGACTTTCAGTTGGGCCACCACTGATGGAGATGGAGGGCTTTCTGGCATTTCTGTGTGGGTGATCAGTCTCTTCAGAGTCCCATAGTGAGGTGTTGATGGGGCTTTGCTGCAGAGTTCCCCATAAGCATCCATTGGAGATGCCCCAGGAGTTTATTCTCTTCCTGTATTAAGCCATGGATAATTATGATTATTAGTGAGCATGACTCCAATGTTGTGTGGTTTCTATACTGTAGGCTCATTACAGATATAACCTTGAAGAGCACCTGCACAAGGTAAAGTTGTATTTCCCATTTTCATCACTATTTACCATCAGAGTAAGTTTTCACTTTGAGTAAAATAAAAGTGATGGGCTACTGGTGTCTTCACAGGTGATTATCTGTCTAGCTCCACCACTATGGGACCCAATCTTGAAGAGATGTCCAATTCTGACAGCAGCAGGACTGGACAAAGAGAATGCGTGGACACATTCCCCTAACTATGCTATTGGCCAAGCAGCTGTGCATATGGACACCACCCAAGAGGTACATTCCACATAGGAAGAACAGGTTGGTGCAGACTCATGCATTCATCATGCTTGTATGCCATTTGCAGGGCATGGTTAATGGAGCTGATCTACCTCTACCTTTGTAGAGGGTAGCCATCTTGTACATGAATGGCCAAGGTCACAGCAATGCTGTGCCAGCACTTCCATTGTGACATCAAGTGTGGAGGTACCTATGGAAAGGAAAGGGCATCCTCAAGGTCATGGCACTTGAGCCAGTCACATGTCTGGTAATGGACATTGCTCGGACATGCAGTACACTTACATCTGACTGGGGCATAGCACTATCCATGAAACTCCTGGTAGAGGCAGCAACCATGGACTGGAATGCACACATGATACCCACTCATCTTCCATGCATGGCCTAGACCTGTCTGTTTGATTCGGCCATGGTACAGCAAGTACTACTGAGACTTTGTGTCCCAGCATACCCACACTCACAGCACTGTAGCTTCCAATGCCTCATATTCACAGTTTGCCAAAGATAGTAGCTTTTCCCATAGCTTTCTTCAGTAATCCCCCCATACCCCCCCTCAGACACTCAAACAGTACATTCCAAAGTTTGCATTCTGTATAGTCCTCACACGTGTCTAGTGGAAGTCACTGCACCATCATGCTCCCTTCCCCACCTATACAAATGATTGTAACTGTGCCATACCATTTGCATTTTGTTACTTGGGTAGCCTATGTTTGATGCACAGTGCAGACAGCCTATGCATAGGTAAACACAGTCTGATATTGGGTTTGCATGCATCACTTTTACTATAGTGTATATGCTTTACTATGGGCTGAAGCTATGTGATGGTCAGTGCCTCTTTGATGGTTCTGTGGCGTACTGTGCTTGCCTCCATCTAGATGTTTATCTCCTGCTCCTAGGTCATCCATGGACTCCTCATCAGGCTCACAATGTACTGGCTGGTGTGTTGAGAGATGTTCATCCTGTAATTGGTCTCTCTTTTGCAACTTCTTTCTAATTATCATGTTGTGTAACATTGCACATGCTGAGAATATTTCACTACATGGGCCAGGGTCATACTGCAGGGCACCATCATATACATTCAGGCAGCTCAAACATATGCCTTTAGCAGCCCAAACACATGTTCTGCAACAAAGGTTTATGATTGGGCATAGTTGTATCTATGGTCTGTTACAGTCTGTGTATTTTGGATGGGTGTCATCAGCCAGGGTTCCTGGCCATGTCCCTCGTCAGCAATAAGATGTACCTGAGCAAAGTCATCCATAACAAACAGTTGATAAAGGTAATATGTGGGAGCATACTTCTCAATTGTACAGATTTTTGAAGACTGCCCAGATTTTTGCCTCATATTTTTGGTTTGTTCTCATAAAATTTTGGTTTTCTCACAAATCATTTTCAACTCATTGAGGATTGAAATCAGAAAATAATGGCAGAGATTTGAATTTCAGACTTTGTAGTCTTCAAAAATCCATGATAACACAAAATATATTATACTATTATTTCTAAGTTTGTAGGAGCAATATTTAACAAACGTCCCTATTTTTGGGTCTTTGTCCTCCCCATTATATATGGCTTTGCCAATATTTCTTGCTCTTAGATGTTGAGAGGTATGTGTGGGAGGCATGGTAAGTAGCTGGGTGACCTGCACACATTGTTGATACCCTGTGCATTACAGACCACCTGGCAGTTGATATGATGATATTTTTTCCCGGGTCACCAGATAGGACCTTTATTTCATTGTGAGTGCAGTGTATGGCCCCCAGTACTTCAGAGAAATTGGCTACATTATAAACATTCTGCATGGTGTTAGCACCACCCTCTGTAGTATGTGGAAATCCCATATGCTCCCCCAAATGTTGCAGTGTAGCACTGTGAAACTGATGGAGAATTTTCAAGGCAAATGTCTGAGATGCTCTCATTCTGTTCCCTGTTGGTTGCTGAAATGTTTCTCTAGCTAGTATACATAAACCCACACATTGCTTTACATCCATTGTATTAGATAATCCACAACTGCCATAATTCTACAGGTAAGGGTGACACATGTATCATCTCCTGCATGGTATTCTTACCCCCATGGTACTGGCCTATAATGTTGCTGTTGCGAAGGTCATGAAATGTTAAATGTAGTCAGATGACATTGCACAAGTGAGGACAATGGTTCACTCCACTGGGCCTTATAGTGGCAATACTAACCCATTGCATATAGACATTCACTGATGTGGTGACAACCCTTACATGTTTCTACAGCTCCCTTGTATGTGCACCTAGATAATGCTGCGGCTGCTAAAACTTTTGTTTATGCATCACATCATGTTGTTTATACATTTCTGAATCACTCCACCATCTAGTTTTATGACATTCACCTAAACACAGCATTTCATTTTAATACTGTTACCTATTACCAACTGATTATACTGCCAATAGCACATATTTTGAGCAGCTATGCTTCTTGGTCTCCGCCAATTATGCTGAGTGAGTCTCTGAACTGCACGCACCTTGCACATGGCTGCACATGTCACATTACCAACTGCAGTATGGCAAATGTTTTTGAATCCTAGAGAATGCCTTAATAATTAAATTCAGTTTTAAATATGATATTTTGAGTAGCCATATGGAGCTTTGTGTAGTCAGGAACAATTTTCTTTAGAACTCCACTGAAACAATAATTAACTTGCCAAGAAGAATAAGACTTTCACTTACATTCGCTTCCACGTTTCTCCCTCAGTCTGTTTCAGAATTTTGCTCAATACCTCTTGCCACTACTGTAGGCCTGAAACAGCATCAAAGCAATATTTAAATCTCCACATTGTATGTATACAACTTCAATATTAGCTGTCTCACTAGCCCCATATACTGCTACTAGATATGTAACTAACTACTGTTGTTAGAATAAGAAACTTTATAATAGTTATGCTTCTTTTTAGCTGCAAAATCCTCCAAAATTAAGACATTGCTTGCTTATGTAGTTCAACAGATATATACATAAAATAACATGAAATTTAAAACTTGGCTATTCGTTCCTTAGATGGATGTGTCATTCTCTCATTTTCCTTGCTCTTGCATACATTTTATAAACTGTATTTAAAAAACGCTCCTGCTGCACCTGATGGAGCTGGTTATGGAGGATGTGAGTGAGTGGGCACTGGCTTTGGCACACCACTTAGGTGACACGTAGTGAGGGCTGTAGATGTTGCACCCATTGAGTCTGAGCTTATGTACATGCACTGCCATGTGTGTCTATGCATGTAGTTGAGTGTGAGGGTGCGGAGGCATGCATATACACACATGGGAGTGCATGTACAAAAGCTCAGGCATGCTCCCTGGGGCTGAGAGCCTACAGTGAAGTTCAAGGAGCTGTTGCAAGGGGGTTCTCCAACAGATGGGTAGGTCACTCTGTAGGACTAGCAAGCTGGTCCACTCCATGCTATCGGACTCTTCCTGTTGGACAACAAATGACCTGACTGGGGTACCCAGGCAGGAGCAAATATGCTGTAGGGCTCTCAAGTAGTCCAGGTATAAATATAGAAGTTGCTTATTGTTTCAGTGAAGCTTAGGAGAACATTGCTCTTGACTTTAGTTCTCCATACCATATGGTTTTGCTTTTATCCCATAGAATGAATAGGTTGATTGGGTGCAGGTAGATTTGTGCTATACCAAGGAGAAAATTCCGGCATTAAAACAGAGGTCTGTAAATGTGTATTTTTAAAGTCTAGACTTGATAGCATTATAATCTATTTTATTATTACCAGTGTGACATAGAAACAATATGTGCTCAAATGTAACTTTATTCAGTTCACTGTTTTATGCTCTTTCTACCCCATCAGTGTACAATGAATTGGGGTGAAAAACCTTTTCAGGATGCTGCCACTTCTAAGCAATTCATTCTGCAAGACTGGCTAGCAACTGAGTAACCTATGTCAAGAACTAGAATCCCTTTGAAGAAACGTGACTTTTGAAAAGTAGTTTCACTGACACCTTTGCTAAAAGTATATATTTCATCTCATGAGTAGGGACCTCTGTTTTCCATTTTTCTTGGAAAAGTACACTAAATGCTGCAATTTGGACTGTCTACTGGGAAATATAACATTTACATGGGTCTACTGTGAAATGCCAAATGGCAAAACACTGAGCACCAGAAATAACAAAAACTAATGCTGAAAGACAGAAGGGTGAAAAATAGTGTAAGTATTTTTTGCAGGGGTGACATCACCTGTGTACCCCTCAGTGTGGGGGGCATACTGACTCCATGGTCATGCCAACTCAAAGATAGGAGAAATCTCCCAAAAGAAGGGACTCACTGCTGGTGCACACTTAGAAATCACACTGGAAAACAACAGTTGGTATTGTGTTCCTTGACATATTTTGCTTTAGGCAGCTGATGACAAATTTCGCCTCATACACAAGTATATATAATTATTTGGCATGACATTTGGCATTTTAGGAAAGAACACTTGTTCATCATAATTTGCATTTACTTTTATATTTAATTACTAGCATACCATTCCTGTCTTAATTTTGTTTGTATACAAAAGCGCTAAAATTATAACAGAATCACAGTAATGAAAAAAGATAACATTTAACAATCACAGGCATAATTTCTGAAATTTCAGCTCATGAGAATGGAATTGCATGACCATAACTCCATGTTTCTGCTTATGAGTGTGACAGCTACAGTTTGTCAAATTCCAGGTGTTATGGATACTTACTCATGGTATGAAGTATCACTATTTCTGGAAGAATATCTGCTTCAAGAAAGTAGACACAGATATATAATGCAAAATATTTAGCCAAAGCAAATCAAAACTTATGAAGCATCATGAACAAAGACATTCACTTTTACTCTGCATATAGATTTCATGTACTGTATGGAGTGCTGCAATTATGCTCTGAATATGGCGAAAAGACATGCTTGTTAAGGTCTTTTCTGATGTGAGAAAGGTGCTTAATATGCTTTTCTTAAGAACCATTCAATACTCTCTATTCTCCCACTAGAACATTAAAAGAGGTCATTAACCACTACATAAAAAAAGGCAGGAAGCTGTCAAACACTTCAGACTTCATTTGGACTTTTTTTTTTTTTTTAAAAAAAGACCAAAGTCTGATGTACTTAACAGCTTCTCGCTATTCTTCTGTGGAGGCCACTCTCCAAGTAGCAATAGAAAATGTATTATAACTTTCAAAGCTTTAAACACTTAGTGCTATTACAATTATTTCCCCTGGCTTTTGTAGCACTTAAGAGCAAGTAAAGCTGCATACACTACAAAGGATTATGATTGGGTCTTTTCGATTATAAACCAGGTAGTTGTTTGTTCTGAACCTGGCTGTCAAGAATAACCTCTTGACCTTTGCTGTTAAAGTGAATTTCTTGACATCCATGTCTCGAACACATAGCAACCTGATTATAATCAGAGACCTGATTACAACTGTCTGCTGTAACTTTTAATGGCATCTGCTCAGAACTGACAAATATAATTTCAGAACTGCTTAGAAATGTTTCCACAGCTGCACTGTGAAATCACTTTTCAAAGCAGATTTTAAACATTCTTCCTGCTCTGATCATTCAGCATTGTGATGACAAGAAAAGGAAGCTATAAAGTTATGGTTGTAGCACAGAATCATACAATGTATAAAGCAATTGAGCCATGTGGCCATTTACACCTTGTCAATACTCACCATCAAACCTTACCTCCTTTTCAAGGAGAGATAAGCCAAGCATATGGGGGGGATGAGTGTATGAATACCCATCTAATTGTCTAATTCCTTCTTAAAGGAAGATATTGTGTCACATTGCTCAATCTGAATATGATGTTTGCTCCAGAGAAGGGGTAGTTACTGTCTGAAGAATGTGTGTCTCCACCATGATCTGTTTATTTGCTGAAGCAGGTTCAGATCTCTGATTTTGTTTATACAGGACTATTTGATTTGTGGTAAAATAAGAGACCTTAGACTTCCAGATCCCTAATTGCAAGACACAGATTGCCACTAAGGAGACTGTAGGTCACTGAACACAAAGACAAGGCCTTCAGTTTATCTTGATAGCCCAGGTCTTTTAGTCCCATAATATTCTTTTTGTCAGGAACCTTTGAGGTCTCTAACTGCTTGATATGTTTAGAAAGGAACATCCTAAAGTGGGCATTATATTCTGTGATGGGACTTATTAGTCTAGAATACAGAGGTGCCAAAACTTCTTTGAACCTAAAGGAAATACTCTTTGTGATCAGCGGAGTCAGATAGATGGATTTACTAATCACTATTGCAACATGCTGATCAAAAGAGAAGGAGTTATCTACCCATGTTCTAAGGTCTCTTACAACATGTTCATTTTGGAGTTGAATCTTTTCTGTACTATACACTGTGTGGATGGTTTATTTGCCAAATGCAACAATTAGTAGCATAGCTAGGAAGGGGTGAGAGGGGCAACTGCCCCAGTTGCAAAGTGTTGATGGGTGTGATTAGCCGATCTTGATCTTTTGTTAATGCAATATGGGCTGTTCAAAGCTGGTATAGCATTTGTGGTCAAACCTGAGTTCTATAGTGCTCTGTGTATGGCCTAACTGTAGCAACTGCTTGTTACATTATAGCAAGCAGTTTGCTACAGTTTAAAAGTACAAAAAAAACCCCTTTATTAACTAAAATCTAAGTGCTGTAGCAGTCCTTGCAGGCAGGGTATAAGCTGTAGCAACTGTTTGCTACATTTATAGCAAGCAGTTTGCTACAGTTTAAAAAGAAGATTTTTTTTTTCTTTTTTTAACTAAAACATGAGTGCCTTAATGCTCAGTGCAGGCAGGGTATAAACTGTAGCAGCTGTTTACTACATTTTAACAAGCAGTTTCCTACAGTTTAAAAAGGAGAAAATATTTTTTTAACTAAAGTGGCATAAATACTATAGCACTTTGAAAAAGAAATTATGCTGAAGGAGGGTTGGGGGCAGGGCACAGAAACAGCGGTGGGGATGGTATGTATCGGGCCACTGTGTGCCAGTAAAAGGAATGTCTGTTTTTTTTTTTTCGGAAGAGCTGGGGGGGAGGGGCATAAATCTAACTGTAATAAGGCAATTGCTTATGGGCTTATTAGAGTGACATGCCTTTATTTTGCTCTACACTTGAATGGATGGGGGGTGGCACTTGTTTACAAAACAGGCTCAAGGCACTGGCTCATAGGTTCATAGGTGTGTACTAGGCTAATGGCCCTGGGGCCTTTGCAAGCCTAGCTATAAGATTACCCTGGCATAGTGCCACCTGACCTTAGTTCCCAGTGCCTCTGTTGAGTAGTTATGGGTTATCCCTGGGGTGAATTTTCTGTTTCCCATCCATTCGTCAAGATTTCTCTTGAAGAGGGTCAGTGAGGTGCTCTGCTTGACATGTATGGGAAGTCTATTCCATAGCATGGGCAGTGTCTGGGTTATGAACCTGTCCCTTCAGCATGTTCTGTTAATTGTGGTAATGAGGTTGAGGCCTATGGAACATGTGGTGCAGAGGGATTGGGATTTCTGTAGATGTAGCATTTCTAACAGAGCTGGGTCAGACATGGCTTTGTAAGTCAAGCAGAGATCACCTCTAAGTGGGTGATATGAGACAGAGAATAGTTGGAGATTTTTGAGTCTGTCCATATAGGACAAGTGTTTAAGGCCTAGGATCCTCTTTATGAGGTAGTTGTGTGCCCTCTCCAGTTGTTGCAGGTGTCTAGAGAGGTACATGCCAAATGGGGCATTGTAATCGATGATTGGCCTAATGAGGGAAGAGTAGAGGGAGACAATGAACTCTTTCTTCCTGGATGCAAAACCCATAGTAATGAGATGTGCCACATAGAAGGACTTTCTGACCACAGTGACAATGTGGTGATCAAAAGAGGGGTTGCTTTCAACCTGTGTTCCTGGATCTCTTAATGCCCTCTGTGTTCAGTGGACTACCATCAATGTGGTAATTCATGGGAACCAAGTTTTTCCCAAAGGGGATGACGATACATTTTTTTTGGCACTGAGTTTAAGGCCATGGTTCTGACACCAGTCGTTGGTCTCAGTGAGGCCATTCTGTAGGATGTCACCATCACTTGGGGAGTTAATAATAGCTCCCAACTTGCAATCGTCTGTGAACTTTGTCAGCAGAGTCCCTTCGTGTTGGCCTGGACTTCAGACAAGTAGATACTAAACAGGAGAGGACCCAGGACCGAACCCTGTGTGACTCCACTCAAGACTAGTCAGCAGTCTGACTTGCAGTCAGCTACTTTCACACTGTGGGTTCTATCTGTGAGTCAGTTTGCAACCCACCTAGTGATATAGGGGTTGATGCCTAGCTTAGTGAGTTTTTCTATGATTCCTGAGTGGGGAATGGTATCAAAAACCTTGGCCAGATCAAGGTAGGCTGTATGAACCACATTGCCTTCATCCATAGCTCTGGTGACTGACTCAAAGAAGTCAACCAAGTTAAGTAGGCATGATCTACCCTTCACAAAACCAAACTGTGTGGGATCCAGAGTTTGGTGATTCCCTATATCCTTGTTTATTAGGTCCATGATGATGCGTTCCATACCTTTGCATATCAGACTCATCAGGCTAATGGGGTGATAGTTCCCAGGGTCTGTAGTTGCTCCTCCTTTGTGGAGAGGGATGACTGTAACAATGAGCCATTCAGTAAGGACAAAGCCTGAGGTGAGGCTGTGATTGAACAAGGCACACAAATGAGGTGCCAGTTCACTCTGTAGTTCTTGTAGAACACAGCCAGGGATATTGTCATGTCCCATAGAAGCTGTATTCTTGGCCTTGGACAGTGCTGTTTTAACCTGTGCAGCAGTAATACTGGGTGCCTGGCAATCTACTGGTATTGTGACTGGTCCCTTAGGGGGGATAGAGGGGTAAAGTTGGCACTGAATCTGTTGGCCAGTACACTGGCAATATCTGTTGGCTCAGTATTGGAGGTACCATTGTGCAGTAGCTCAGAGAAAATCTGGGTATTGTCATGGAGATTCTTTACATAATGACCTTGTGGTTGTCTTTACTATCTGCTGCAATTCTGTTTTCATAGCTAGCTTTACAGGATTTGATGAGGGATTTCAACATTTTGTTGAGGCTGATAAGGGAGTTTTTCCAGTCTTGAGACTTCACCTTATTCCACATCAGTTTCCTCCTTCGGTTGTAGAGTTTGTTTATGGCAGAGGACCACCAGATTGGCTTCCTTTTTTTGGAGGAGAGCGTCTTGGTTCTATTGGGTATGGCAATATCCATGGATTTGTGTATGTGTTTGTACAGTGCATTGGTGTATGATTCAGTGGTCACACAACCATTCTCCATTTGCATGGGTGCCGTGAAGTTAGCAAAAATTCAAAGACAGCCAGCAGACAGAATCCTGGTGAATAAATCCATTTATTAAAGAATGAAATCCATCCAGTAAAGACAGCAAAAGCACACAGACCGGTTTCGGCTAGTTAATACACACAGCCTTCTTCAATGTAAAACAAATTAATCCAAAACTGTCATTTAAATACCCAACAAAAGAATGTGATTGGTTAAGCTTAGAACTGCTCATTTAATCCTGGTGGAAATAAACCACCTAATTTAATGATCCATTTTTTCTCTTTGGAACTAAGTAGAGAATGCCAGCCAGTTTTATTTTGTTTATTACCCTTAATAGTATCAATTATGATAAATAAAAAGTTAGCAGTCGGATGAACTACCTGATGTTTTTTTTTTTTATTTACCATAATTGATACTATTAAGGGTAATAAACAAAATAAAACTGGCTGGCATTCTCTACTTAGTTCCAAAGAGAAAAAATGGATCATTAAATTAGGTGGTTTATTTCCACCAGGATTAAATGAGCAGTTCTAAGCTTAACCAATCACATTCTTTTGTTGGGTATTTAAATGACAGTTTTGGATTAATTTGTTTTACATTGAAGAAGGCTGTGTGTATTAACCAGCCGAAACCGGTCTGTGTGCTTTTGCTGTCTTTACTGGATGGATTTCATTCTCCAATAAATGGATTTATTCACCAGGATTCTGTCTGCTGGCTGTCTTTGAATTTTTGCTTACTTACTTTAAGCCGTACAGTTGCCTCCATGCAGGAAGTTCCCTTTTAATGCCGTTAAGTTAGCCACCTCTGTTTTTAGGAACCCAAAGTTAGCTTTGGAGAAGTTTTTCATGGTGGTTACCTTTGTGTGTGTGTGTGTGTGTGTGTGTGGGGGGGGGGGGTAGGAGGGATGTGGATTTCCAAGGTGATTAGTTTGTGGTCAGATCTAACCAGGCAGGAGCTGACTATTCGTGCAGAGCAATGGTTGCCCATGTTAGTAATGACCAAATCAAGGATGTTGCTACCTCTAGTGAGGGTAAGAATGAGCTGGTCCAGGGCACTGGAATTAATGAACTCCAGGAAACATTGGGTAAGTGTATTGGTACATGAGTAGTTTTCCCAGTTAATGGAGGGGTAGTTTAAGCTGCCTAGTAAGAGAGTGTTAGGTTGTACCCTAATATTCTCCAGGGTGCTTAGGAACGTGGAGTGTGAGTCTTGGGACATGGTTGGGGACCTATAGCAGGCTATGACCTGAATCACTGTCTTACCCAATTTTAGCTGCACCTGAAGTATCTCTGATTCGTTATGTTGTGCTACCAGTCTGGAGGTGTGCTCATCCTTTATGAATATGGAAACACCACCACCTTTTGAGCTTCTGTTCAAGTTCTGGGGTTAAAAGGTGTGGAATGAGTTATAGCCTGGTAGTGCAGGGGTGGTTTTGCTGCCTTGTACCAGGTCTCTGTTACAGCACAAATGTCAATGTTCTCCATTTTAAGAAGTGCTTCGAGCGAGTGCATTTTGTGATTTAGACTTCTAGCATTGAGCAGCATGACCCTCAGGTTGCATTTGTTTGTAGCTGTTACCGTGGTAATTTGGTCTTTGGAACACAGCCTAAAAAAGGCACTACGTAAGCCCAGGGGTGATAGATGTAGGCCATCTATGGCAAAACATCGAGGTCTGTCAGTCATGTCATCCCAGGCAGACAGATACTGGATCCCCTTAGAATGACACCAGAAACTTATCCAATTGTTGAAATCAGACATTTTCTACTTGTACTGTGGTTTCATTCTGGGTGATGGTAGGATGCTGTTCAGGGCTAAGGTCATACCCGCCTGGTCTACATAATCCTAGAGCTCCTCCATATCTCTTTTCATGTAGTCCAGGGAGGTACATCTCAGGTCATTCACACCCATATGTACAATGACAGAGTCATATTTATACCTGTTGTTGAGGGGACCTGATTGCATGCATTATGTGGTGGATCCTGGCACCTGACAGGCAGCTGACTGTTACTTTCTCCTTATTCAACAAAGTGAGTGGGACATCAGTGTGCCTCACTATCGAGTCACCTATGATTAGTGTGTTGGGAATGCTGTTTTGCCTTAAGGGCTTTGGTTGAGTGACACACTGTTTAGGAGAGTTATGTGTCTTGCCATTAGTTTTGTGTTGTGGTGGTTGAGTGTGTTTCTGCCTTGGAGGCCTCTGCTGCTTGGGTAGATTTTTATTGAGAGCCTCCATGAAGGTGGGTGTGTGGTTTGTGTTTTTATGTGAAGGCAGTGCTGGGGTGTGTTCTGGAGGGCTATGTGTTCCATGTCATGTGGTGCAAGTGTTGACCTTCTCCTCTTGACTAGCTATTCCAGTCTTGGCTGGAGAGTGCGTAGCTTCCAATTTGGCTATATAAGTGCATCTCTCGCAAATCTGAGTGTTGGGATGTAAGAGGAGAGGGCTGTCAGTGTACATGAGGCAGTTGCTACATTGCCTCAGAATGCCAAGTTCACCGGGTTAATAGGAGAAAGCACAGGGAACTGACCTTTAGACATGCCTGGAGGGGTGGGCATTGATAATAAGTACTGGATCTGTTTCCTTGTTGAACGTTTAGTGGTGGTAGCACTTTTGTGTGCTACTATAATTGCTACAAGAAGTCTGGTAAAGTGCGAGATTAATAAGCTAGCATAAGTGCAGGAGAGAAGAGAACTAGTAGATCTAAGGGAAAATTTGAAGAGCAGACTTTGGCACCCCTCAGAAGCTTACAACAGTCCTGGATACAGCACAACACAGAAAGGCTTGGGAGGCTCATAAGCTTACAAACAGTCTTGGATACAGCAAATCTGTGTCTGGACTAGACCAGTTACAGAAGAAGTGGGAAACAAGCTCAAATGCAGGCTTTTAAACCAGAAAAGTTGAGAGAGATGGAAAAACTGCCCAAACGGCCAAAAACTACATTTTCTGGGCCAGAAACCATTCCTCTTGTGGTAGATAGGCTACTTAGTGCTTACCACTCCCACTGATAAGCTAGAAGGCTTCCCTCCAACACAGAAAGGCGTGGGGGCTCAGAAGCTTACAAACAGTCCTGGATACAGCAAATCTGTATCTGGACTAGACTAGTTACAGGAAAGGCAAGAAACAGGATTAGAATTTTTTTTTTGCAGTATTGTTATTTAGTTTTAATTCTTTGTGCACTTGCTATTAAAATATTTAAGTTTACTCTGTATTTTCATGCTGTCAGAGGCTGCACCTATCATCCTCATGGTGTGGGTTCTGTCCCTCAACCAATTAGTTTTTCATCTAACTACATAAGGATTGGCTTGGAATGCATTTAGTTTGTTGAAATGTTGGTATATAACACAGTATCAGTGCTTCGGCAGGCTGAGGTATGCTGTATGGAAAGCATGACCACTATCTATGGCTTATGTTACCCTCTCAAAAAATGTACCACATTCATTAGACAGGATCTACACTTACAAAGCCAAACTGCTGGGGTGAAGCCTTATAAGATTTTTTTATAGTGTGGTTATCAGGGCTTGTATGACTTGTTCCATGGCCTTGTACATGAGGCTTATCAGGCTGATGGGTCTGAAGCCTTATAAGATTTTTTTATATTTTGGCTTGTCAGGTCTTGTATGACTTGCTCCATGACCTTATAAATGAGGCTTATCAGGCTGATGGGTCTGTAATTATTGGGTTCTGTGGTGGGACCACCCTTATAAAAGTGGCATCACAACTGATGTGTGCCAAACGTCAGGGACAAAAATTAGTGGATAAGTTCAGGCTGAATGGTTGTATGAGGGGTTCTGTCACGGCATGTTTAGAGCTGTTCAGCAGGCAGCCTTGTATGCTATCAGATCCCATACAGGATGTATTTTGCTGTTTTGGAAAGTACTTTTTTAACAAGTGTCCTTTTGTGATGATAGGGAGTTACAAGTCCTTAGTTATGTGTAGGTTTGGTATACATGTCAATGGGGTGGCGTTAGCACTGGATTTGTTTGCCATTATATTTGTGATAGCCACTGGTTCAGAGTTGTAGTGTCATTTTGAATGAGTTCAGAACATTTTATGGAGTTATTTCATGACTTCCTGATGTAGGTAAAGAAAGATTTGTAATTATTCTTAGCTTCCAATGTTGGTCTAAGTTTATGGGGAGCTTTAGTTTTTCTGATGGTGTTTTTCAGTGCTTTAGAGAACCGTTTAATGTTAACTGTGATTTAGTTTTGCTATATATTGTAATGAGTTTTTGTCTCATATCATATTGCTGGTGGACCACCAGGCTGGTTTGTTCTTTCTTTTCTCTCTCTTTTTTTTTTTAAGGAGTGAGAGGTTAATATAGTTTTCTAGGTTAGCAAAAAATGTTCTTGTAAAACTACCAGTCATATCTACATTTTGGAGAGTACAGATATATTTGAACTTACAGAGATTAACATAGAACTAAAGGAAGTTTGTACATCTGGTGTCTTTGAATACTTGATATTTTACCTCAGCCCATTTAGGGATTTTGAAAGAGAAGGTTGCCATTAAAATAATTTCACTCAAAACTGAATTACACTCACCAATAAAATATGGAGGTGCATCACACACTAACCAAAAGAAGAACACCATTTCAAAACACTACAAAAAGCAAAATGGCTTACCGTCAAACAAAGGGCAGACCTAATTCTTGGATCACAACCATTCAAATTACTTCAAAACCAAACTTTCTCTCCACTACCTTTCAGACTAATACTGGACTTCCCAGTCTATAAGCTTAGAAACCTTGACATTCTGAACCTTCATTATAGGCACCTTAAACTAAACTCCAATACACAAATCACTCTTTTCCTGTACTAGTTCCCCAAAATTGGGGATCCATACCAACCTCACTTAAAAAATTTTCACCCATCCATCCAGCCACAACCCATTTTCCCATTTTTGCACATGGGGTTGGGGTGTCACTTCAACAGTGAGAATCATCTGGAGCCAAAATTTACACAGCTGGGTGGCTAGCCCTGTTGTGGTAATTCTTCCACACCACACACTTGCACACACACTCACACTTATTGCCAATTTAGAGTGTCCAGTCTACCTACTGTATGTTTTTGGAATGCGGGAGGACACCAGAATACCTGGAGGAAACCCACACAAATACAGGGAAGACATGCAGACTCCACACAGAAAGCACCCCAGCCAAGGATTGAACCGGGAGACCTCTTGCTGTGAGGCGACTCCACTTTGTCACTCTTACCCAAAATTCTGTTTTTATCTGAAAATGCACCTCTTGAAAATGGTAAAATGCCATTATATCTCAGATCAAATAACCCAGTCAAGCCATAAACTCCCAGTTATTTAGACCTTCCCTGTTACCTGTTCCCTTTGCTTTACAGATTGGTACTTAAAACTGTTGTGATACTAATGCACTGCTAAAGTACTTGAAACTCTAGGACTATATTGTAAGCAGTGTCAGTCATCTATATAACCCACTGTTTAAAAGATATATTAATTTATCTATAACTATATGTAATAGTACAATGCATGTTTTATAAACCTGCTCATCTGCCTTTCTATCCATGCAGAAATGTCATATATGTATGTTTATCCCATTTACCATATATAATACATGTATATTCTCAACAATTGTTTAAACTATATGTACTTTTATCTCTGTAAATGTCAAACTTTCATTCTGAAATTGGTCATTTGTGATCAGTGCTCTATCCCTTTTAACACATTTAAATAAACAAACAAAGAAACAAATAAATACATTTACAAAATAAATAAATAAATAATGATGCAGTCTTTCAGATGGACTACTCTATATAAATATGGTCTAAATACATACATACACATAAAGCAGTTAGTTAGTGACAAAATGACATATCAAAACTCATTTGCTATGCCCTTTACTTTTGTAATGAAATAATTTGCACAATAAACCGCAGTACTGAACTACTGATATTTTTTTTCTTTTCAGTAAAATACTTTTTGAACTTCAGACAATATTTTAGAAATTGTAAAGCATAAGTCACTCTTCCAGCAACATTCTTCAGTCAATCTCAGTTTCTTTTTGGTAACTCTTTTTCAGGCTGCTAACATTAACAGTAACCATAGTTATAAATATCTCATTTGTTTTTTTTAACTCATTGACTTACAGGTGCATTTTTGATTCCTTACCTCATCTTCTTTTCTACATGTGGAATTCCTTTGTTTGTTCTGGAAACTGCACTTGGGCAAAGTACTGCTTCAGGAGGATTAACATGCTGGAGTAAAGTATGTCCTCTTTTTGAAGGTATTTATAGTTTCATTACTAATGTTTAAATGTTTAAAACAAAAAAACGCACTGGAGCCAGAATAAGTTGAGCTCTTTCATCCCATTTATTACAGAACTTGGTATACCTTGCAGTGTGTTCAAATTGTGAAAATTTCTATATAGGTAAGACCATTATAAAGTTAAAATACAGAGTTAGAGAGCACATTTTGGCTATAAGTAAAAAGGATAAGAGTAACGCTTTAGCCAAGCATTCTGTAAATTGTAAAAAATTTAGAAAGTTTACCTTTTTGTAGTTGAAAAAGTGAACACAGATAAATTTGTGGCATCCTTTAATAATTTTTTAGAAAAAATAGAACTTAAATGGCAATTTTTTTTTAAGAGCTGATATAGCACCAGGCATTAATGACAAGATTTCTGTCAAAAGTTATTTAAATTATGCTGACTTTTAACTAAGAAATAATATTAGCTAGTATTGTTCACGTTTTTTATAATGTATGTATGGTTACATAGAAGATTTCTGTATAAGCTTTAGGGACTGTTTTATAGTCTATTATTATTGAAAAGCATGACAGAAAGTGATGTTTTGAGTAATTATATGTTAAATGTGTATGTCCTTTTAAGGATTAGTAATGTAGGAAATAATGTCAGGAGAATAATAGTATAAAAGGAAATGATGTATGTAATTTATTTTATTGTTCTGAAGAAGTTCTGTAATAAACGGGATAAAAGCGCTTAACTTATTCTGGCTCCAGTGTGTGTTTTTTTGTTTTAAAAGGTGAAGTGAAGAATTTTGTAATGTTTAAATGTATTTAAATATTAAATCTTACTTCAAAGTACTGTTGTAGCAAATTTTATGGTAGGGATTAATGCTTTCTAATAATGGTACATCCTCAGCCATTTTTTACAGATGGCAGTCAAGAGAATATATGAAGGTAGCATACCTCTCAAGCTCTTATCCCAAGAAATCTGGAAAAAACAAAACTAATGGTGTGACAAAGCATAAAAACAGGGACAAATTTTAAATATTATGCTTATAAATGTAGAAAGTTGCTAGAATAATAGGTTATATCTTAATGTAATTTTCCTGAAGGGTATGTAGTCTGAAACTCAAATGTTTGCCGTTATTTAATGACTTAAATTCCTATTAATTTGCCAGAAAACCACAAATTTTGTGAGGAACAGGTTTAAAATATGAGTCAAAAAAGTCTGGACATTTTGTGAAAATCTAGACAACTGAGGCGTATGGGACGTAGATACGACCTATAACTGTTTATTACTTTTTTCATGATCAAGCTAACACCAACATAATTTTGGCTGGCTTCTTCCATAAATGTCTGGCAAACTACTAGTTTAGGAGTTTAGTATACAGGATTAAGGCTATTAAATGTTAACAAACTGCTTCTTTTTTACTCAAGTAATTTTTTATTTTAAAACAATAGTATGAATCATTTACAAATATTATATATAACAATTTAAAAAACTATATACAGTATTTACATCCAGCCTGATATAAGTATGAAATTAGACTATTTATAAATATAGTTGATATAGACGCGTGCACGCACACACACACACACACACACACACACACACACACATATATATATATATATATATATATATATATATATATATATATATATATATATATATATATATCAGAGAGAGACTAGATCCAACTGCATAGTATCGATCAATTGCAGGACTTTTCTCCAAGGATTATTGACTAATGGCTTAGGATGAGTTCTAAGTTCTTTGATAAACAAACTGCTTCTTGTTGTACAAGGTTTGAGTTCCTCAGTCTCCATTTGCCTACTGCATGATTCACAGTCACTGAATAAAATAGTCCTCTAGGAACTTTAGCTTATGTTCTTCAGTGGTTTTCTGGACTGCATATCTAGTAGCTATTTCTTAATTATATGGACATTTTGTTATACCTTTAATTTTTTAGTGCTAAAAAATGCCTCAGCAGTATTATTAAAGAAATATTCAAAATGTCCGTGTGGAAAAGAGATCCCAGCTTTCAACACTCAGACCATCAGCCTTGTCTACTAACACTGTTGTCATGACATCAAGGCTTGTGGCTTATGCTCACTTCCAGGAATGTTCAGTATAAGCAGCTTTACAGAGATGAAAAAATGAGAAACTTACTTTTGGCCAATGAATATGCATAGGTGAAATGTAAGTGCATGAAGGAAGATGATTTCGGTATGGCACTTCCAATTCATATGTATTCTTTTTTCAACATTAAGTTGGCAAGGAGCAGGAGAGTAAAAGGTATGGCTCACAGAAAAAAGCCAGATGCAAAGAAATCTAAAATGATAGACACAAGCGACAAGGATGAAAGATGAAAATGTGATTCCTGACTTCTGATCTGCCTTCAAGGGACATTGCAGAACAATAAAATAGTCCATGTGCTTCAGTTTCAGAAGTTAACTAAAATGAGCATTGTATGAGAGAAAAGATATTCAGATGTTCAGTACTGGTGTTATTTTCATTGGTGAATGGGCAGATACTTGTTAGAACTATAAAACTATTTTCACATTTAAATTGAAGTTAATTCCATGAATGTATCTATGCATTTACTCTTAAAATGCATGCGAGACAAGAAGGCCTACATATGTTAACGTATTATAATGAAAATGCAAGTGAGAAAATGCAAGTGAGTAGTTGCTTTCTACTCTTGGAATGATATCCAAGAAGTATATAATTAGAAGTTTACTACTTTTTGGAAACAGTACATTTAAAATGGAAAGTTTATTGGGAATTTGTTTTGGAACAGTAAAATTTTAATTACTTGCAAAAGTGTGAAGTTTAGAATAAACATCATTAAAAAATCAGCAATATATTGTAACAGGCTGCAAATTAAATGGCTAAAAATATCCAAAAGAAGCATTTTTGTTTGGCAGAAATTCTAGAATGATTAGTTTGCAATTTTCTTATGTGCTTCCTGGAAATATAAACATTAAAATGGAATACTGAAAGAGCTCATAGACCTTTGGTTTATCTCCTATGGATGTAAATAATTCTCCATGAAGGACTTATCTTTACCATATTTATACTTCATAAGCAAATATCATATATAAGAAGTATTATGGAATCCTGCTAAGAAACTACTTTTTAATGGACACAGTCCGGCTAGCACCTGCTTGAACATGTCCAGTTTCTAGGCATTCTTTACAAAATTAATAGCTTCAGAAAAGCTTCCATAGAGAGGCATGGCCAAGATGGGCTCTTTCAACAGCTCCACTAAAGAAATATTATTCTGACAGGAATTCTGCCTTCAAACTAAAAATTGAAAATAACTTTATATATGATTTTAAAGAACTTAACTTCATCTACAATAATATCTAGCTAAAAACAAAAAAAGCAGATTTTCTTGTCAAATTACTTCTGGATAATTTCTCATCATCTGAAAGAATTCATCATGAGCTTCACTAAATCTAGCAACCAAGATTCCAGCCTCAAAAGAGAGATTCAGACTTTGATAACAAATATACAGGATCATACTACAAAAATTGATAAGCCGGATATGAAAATAGATAATTTCAAGGAAAAAACTACCAAACAAATGGATTTACTTCACCAAGACTTGTTACAACAAAAATCATAGATAACAGGTATTGAAGAAGCTCTGACCGATATGGATGGGAGAATTATTGAAAATGAAAACAATGTGGAATTCTTACTCAAACAAAATACTTCTCTACAAAATAAGTTAGATGATCTAGAAAACAGATCCAGGCGCAACAACCTAAGAATATTTGAACTACCAGAAGGCACAGAAGAGAACAACATGACTAACTTTCTCAATACTTGGTTACCTAAGACTCTTGATCTTACTGAAGCTATGTCCTTTGGTATTGAGAGGGCACATCGTTCCCTTGCCACAGTGAATACTGCTAACAAAAAGCAACCTAGATCTATCATTGTCAAATTCCTCTCATCCTCAGACAAGGAATTAGTGTTAAAAACTGCCTGGTTCAAGTCACCAATTAAATTAAATAAAGCTACGATACATTTTGACAATGATTATTCATCAGCAGTTATAGCAAAAAAAAATATATATTCTTACCTTTGATAACAGAATTGAAGAAAGCACAGGTGAAAACACACATTTTGTTCCATGCGAAGCTGAAGATATTTTCATCGGAAGGTCCCAAAATGTTTGAAGACTTAGAATCAGCTCTGAACTATGTAAAAGTCCATAAGATCTTGGAAAAAATAGAAGAGATGGAATGGGCTAATCCCACGCTTAAGAGAATGGCTTCTAATCCCACTTGGAAGACTTCGGAGAAACAAAAAAGACTAAGAAATAAGTGACTTAAATATCTGTTTGCAGTTTGTTATGTTTCTGGAAACACTGTCAATGTGTTAAGTATATGTTGATTGTTTTCACTTACGAGGTAAGCCTCCTTTTCCCTTTTTTCATGCCATTCACACATGACCTTAAGTATATACATAATTTCATAATTTCATTTTTACTTATACTGAGGTAAAAGTGTATACTAATGGTAAATATATAGTTATGAGTATGGTTATAAAGATATATTAAGAGTGAAGGGTAAACAAATGGAGCCATTGTGACAGTAAAATAAGTATTTCCCATATATAAACATTCTAGATTCCCTTTATAATCTCTAATTATTTTTTTAAACTATTTACAGTCAGATCAATTAAACCTACATAGTAGTAAATAAGAGCTCACCACACATTCAATTATCATTCTCTGTAATTCATACTGAACACTGATTTTTTTATAGCTTATACCCTAAAAATTTATTTAAAACTTGTATATATGTTAAATGCATATGGGGATAATATGATATGACAATCTCTTAACATTTTTATATGATTCATAAGTGAACTCCTTTACAGTTTTAGATACACTTTTAAATACACTTTTTTATCTGTCATGTGAATATAAAATGGATTAATAAGGCTATGTGATTTATTTAAAATACTTTCTGCTACATTTGGAGTTCTGTGGTGCTATTTATTTGTAAAGGACAGTTCAAGCTAGCTGCGCATGTGTGAGCAGGCCATGGGAAGCATGCAGATGTTACTCATATGATCTTTCCCTATACATTTTAAACAGTTACATACTTGTTATTTTTGGCATTTTTTTTCACTCAAAATGATGAAAAAACATCTCCCAGAGACTTTATGAAGCTCGAGCTTGATGTCCATGAGCTTATTTCTTCATGAACTACCTTATTTTCACTAAAAATCTTCTCTGCATTCTCAAATGAACTCCATGCCATTGTGACACATTTTGATGATGTCAGAGCTAGTCGACCTGCTCAACCAGGAAGTCAGTACAAGGAATTTCATTGAAAAAGCATCAGAAATGCTGGGAAAGGTTGTATTTACTTTAAAAATGTATTTTAAACTTGCTGACTACACCATTTGGACTCAGTTTGATTCTCAAGAAAGAAATCTTCAGTTATCTTATTTTTTATTTATGTTTATGGTAAACTGAAGGGGAAGGAAAAAGGGAAAAGTAAGTGTGCATTTTTTTTTCTTTTAAATTAATGCATCCCATGTTATTTATATTGTTGTGCCTTACTTAACAGGATCAATTAATCTTATTACAAATTACAATTGATTTTCCATTCAGAGGCTGATAGCTAGATAGAAAATAATATGGGTTAAAATAAGCTCACTTAATGCATGATGGCATTTTCTATCACAAGTGCTTAAGGTTTCACCTGACCTTTCACTCTAATGATACTCATATTGATTTGTTTTAAATATTACACCAACATATAGCATATGTGTTAAATGGCTAGTAGTAACTTCAATTGACAGGCTCCTATATCAGAATGCTGCTTTCATAGATTTCAGACCAGTTTTAAGGTACATATAATCACATATGAAGTTATTATTTAATCTGTTTAATTTTTATATACAAAGAAGATATGTTCTATTGCTGTTGTTTAAAGGTCAGTTCTGAATGATGAAATAGTTTAAGCAATACTTGATGAGTTACACTGATTATAATTATGCCTTACCTGTGTTAATGAATATGCAATCATATACAGAGTTAATGTTTTGTATGTTTAACATTCATATATAGTGAAGGTTATGTTTAGTTGCTACAGTTAGAGGTTTATTTCGAATGACATTTTGTCATAAGTAATATCAGATGAGTTACACTGATTACAGATCTGTTCAACTTGTTTTAATGAATATGTAAATATATATAGAGTTATTATTTTACCTATCTCATATTTATATACAGTTGATCCGAGTGACAGATGTCACTGGGACAAGGAGAGCGTGTAGCTACCCCATTTTTTATCACATTTAGACTACATTCAATTTTCTTAATAAGTTCTTCCTGACATCCATCTTAATTCAAATGCATATATTTATAAGTTGCAAGAATTGTATAACACATACAGTATATCATATGGTAACAGACAAAGACTATAATTTACATAAATATTTTGGAGAGGATTTTATAAAACATAATCAAGATAACACACAAATCACAAGAATTTCTTATTTATAGAGATATTATGACTTCACTAAAATGTTTATCAATCAACATAAATGGTCTGAATAACCCTATTAAAAGAGGAAGTTTATTAAATACTTAAATATACACAAACCAAACATAATATTCTACAAGAAACACATCTTTTAAAAGAAAATAACAACTTTTTAAAATATTAATAAATATATAGTTATTGCCATTTCTAAACATTCTAAAAAGAAGAGAGGAGTAGCAATTCTCTGGAATAAAACTCTCCCTTTACCTAGAATTATTAAATCTTATCAAGATGATAAAGGGATGCTGTGCTTTGTGACAATTAAAATAAATACAAAAATGTTCACTTTAGTAAACAGTTATTGGTATTGGAACTTGCACTATTAAACAACAACTGAACCAAATTGTATCTCAATCTGAGGGTAATATTATTATGGCAGAGGATTTTAACTGTGTTTTAAATTAAAAGTACTCTAGCACTTCCGGAAAAAGGAAAATATCCTCAGAAGCTAAACAACTAATACAATTCATGGATACATATCATCTAAAAGATATTCATGACTACACAGACCTGAGCTCACCTCAATTTACATTCAGTTCTAATAGATTCAAATTATACTCTAGAATAGATAGGGTAATCATATCCACACAAATAATAAATGATTTAAAAAACACCAAGATTGTGCCTTGCCCTATTTCAGATCATAATACAATTATATTTGAGCTTTATTTAAATGACATCCCAATGACTCATATAAGAAGAATACCTGCATATATAACTCAATTAAAAGAATTTCAAACATTTTTTGAAGAAAAAACACAAAATGTTATAAAATTCAATCAAACATCCAACTGTCATGACATTTATGTATGGGATGCATTAAAAGCTTACGTATACAGACAAATAAATAAATGGCTTTATAACAAAAGGAAGTCCTGGAACGAAGACTTAAAAAAATACAAGACAAATTAGATAGAGTACATCTTAAAATTAATGACAAGTCCGCATCAAAGAATATTAGAGATGAAATAAATAAAACTAAGGAAGAAAATAATGCAATCTTACATCATAAGACCATGATTTCCTTAGAGAAATTTTAATTCCTAGCCTATTCAATAAACCCGAAACATTTAACTAATCTTGCAAATAAAACAAAAACAATCAACAAACATAATCATATTAAAGAAATATATTCGTCTAGAGAAAAGAAAAAGGTTTATAATATACATGACATAATTGATGAATTTAGACATCATTTTCACACGATAAATCAAACATCTCAGATCATTCAACCATTAGATAAGATAAAACAATACATTAAAAAGAAACCTGTATGTCACACTCAACAAACAGTCAGAAATCATAGATAAACAGATATCTTTACCGGACATACAAACTCAAATTAATAAATTTAAACAGAACAAAGCACCAGGCAATGACCTGAATTGTATAAAATCATGCCTAAAACAGCTATTTCTTTACTACATAATGTATTCCATAAAGCCCAGAATGACATTATTTTGCCCCCATCCAGGAAATATACTCTTATTTCACCCATTCTTAAGTCTAGTAAGGACCCTAAATTATATACGTCATATAGGCCCATAACTCTTTTAAATATTGATTACAAAATGTTTATGAACATCTATGCTGATAGACTAAAAAAAATCTTACCCCAGTTAATTAATGATGACCAAACAGCTTTTGTAACTAATAGAAGTACATATGATAACATCAAATGGTCTCTTATTTTAATTGATTATTCACACAGAAAGAAACAAAACGTTTCTCTGGTTAGTCTTGATATTAACTCAGCATTCGATTCAATACATTGGGATTATCTGTTTACATTATTACAATGTTTAAACTTTTCAGATAATTTTATTAATTTACTATTACATCTTTATAAAGGCACTCTGACTTATATCAAAATTGGATCAAACACATCGACTCAAATACCCATCGCTAAAGGAACAAAACAAGACTGTCCCTTATCTCCCTTATTGTTTACTCTCATAATGGAACCATGGGCTAATGATATACGAGGAAATAAAAACATAGAAGGTTTGGAAATTAGTGACAAAATAACTTCTAAAATTCAGTTATTTGCTGATGATGTGCTCATCACTACTAAAGGAGATAATTCTTCCATAATAACCTTATTTGAAGCTGTTAACACATTTCAATTTATATGTGGACTGACATTCAATGATAATAAAACTAAGATCCTACCTATCTATTTAAACAATAATAAGAGAAACATTAACAAAGACACTAACAAATACATCACAGATCAAATTACATATTTAGGCATCATTCTTGCTAAAGATATTAAATTAATCACAAAACTGAATTATGATAGATGCTATGTAAATATTCAAACTTTATTAACAAAATGGATTACAATTATATTTACAACTGAGGAAAGGTTAACTATCATTACAATGATAATCCTTCCTAAAATTCTCTATATTATACAATCTATTTTAATACTTCCCAGTAAAGTTTTCATTAATAAGATCAATTCTCTGTTATTAAAGTTTTTTGGTTTCCCAGGAAACCTAGAATAGCACTTAAATATCACCTTCATAGTTGGAACAAAGGGGGCATAGCCTTTCCTAATTTAACCTTTATTTTAATGTAGCAATTATTAGGTCAATAGCACAACTTTTAGATACACCAAATCAGGCCAAATGGAAAATATTCTGGGAATCCTCAGCTATGCTATTAATATCGAAACCATAGCCATACAAATTAGAATTAATAATTAACCCAATATTATGGATACTTAAAGATTACTTCATGTTACACAGCATACCCAAACATTCATTTAGCTACTTACTCAATATACTAATAAATTTTAGAAAGTTTATATTTAAACACACTAAGTACAAGGAACTTTTTTTACAACTTTCCCGATAGTCTTTACTCAAGAATCCTTACAATCCTCAGATATAGATAAAATTTCCTTGCTTAAACAAAAAGGTCTTTTGTATTGGTTTCAACTTATTACAGATGATAGAGTGAAGGATGTAGATCAGATAATAAGTGAATATCAGTTAGACAACTCCCTATGGTTTAACATACAATCCCTCAGACTATTCTTACAAAATAAGATGAACCCAATCACTTCTGCCAATAAACAGGTCACTAGTATACTGCTAGATTTCTTTAATTCAGTTACTCAACATAAACAAACTTATTCAGACAATATGGCATTTATATACAGACTTATCAGCGAAGAAACATATTGTTGTCCTGCTAATTTCTGGAACCATTTTTATACAGTTAATAACACACTTTCAAGGGATCTAGATAAAACAAATATATTAGAATCTGCAAGGAAAACAACACTTTCACTTAAATGGAAAATATATTCCTAGATATTTTTATATAGATCCTTCTACACTCCTCAACTAACGAACAAAATTAATGGTAAACTAAATATTTGCAACAGATGTAAGACTAACACAAACATTGACTGGAACCATATGTTTTATGACTGCCCTGCTTTAAGTGCATTTTAGGAAAACATTAAAGAACTCCTGCCAGCAATATTCACAGATAATTTTATTTTGACCAAATCATTAGTACTCTTCAATACACCCATACCTGGTTGTGTAAAAAAAGTTAAACATTCCTTACTTTGGGCAATAATGGCAGTAGCCAGGAAAACTATAACAAGAAACTGGATATCTGAATTCCCTCCTTCCTATAATGATTTTAAGAAAATTCTAATGGAAGTTTGTCAATTGCAGATTGCAACTATGACATCTAGAACATCTGGGAAAACTTATAACTATCATATATGGGTTAATCTACAGAATTTGTTGAAAAGAGATTGATAATGCTATCATATAAATCAAATTTCAACCTCTCTACGTGTTATATATATGGAATAATCAAATACTAGGCAACTTAATGATATTCAATGGATGTCTTTGTATATAGTTTTAGGAATTTCACTTTATTTGTTAAACATTGTTATGTGAATACTTATGTGAACACTTTTTGAATTGTAAATATCTTTATGTAAAAAATAACATGTACTTGTTTATATTTATTTCTTTAAAATCAATAAAATAG
This sequence comes from Protopterus annectens, assembly GCF_019279795.1. Classification (NCBI taxonomy): domain Eukaryota; kingdom Metazoa; phylum Chordata; order Ceratodontiformes; family Protopteridae; genus Protopterus; species Protopterus annectens. Next base: position 645,247,361 of record NC_056741.1, read on the forward strand.
TTTAGAAAAAAAAGGAAAGCTTCCATAGCCAGAGCTTGTTACATTGAGAGGTCATTCTTAACCGAGAATTACCCTTATTCTCCTTAGGTGTACTGTCTATTTAGAGTAATAGAGAACTGAATGTTATTTCAATGTGTTCTGACCCAGCTGTCAGTAGTGTAGAGTGATGGAGTCTTTGATAATTGTTTTGGCAAGTTTATTGGTTCCTTCACATCTATCAGTTAATTATAGTACAAGCTTAAAAGAAAAGAGAAAAACATATTTTTTTTGTGATTCACATCAAAGTAACAATTTGGCAGCTGTGAAAAACAACCATGTTGATATGATTAACAATAACATGAAACAAACAAAACAGCTATATACTTTGTTTTACAATGGATGCACAAGACCATCTGTTTAAAATGCACTGCTGGTTTATTTTCAGTAATATAACAATTAAAATGTATTAGAGCTTTTAATAAGAAGTTGTCACTTATGTAGAATTTTCATGTAAGTTAACAGTCACTCTCAAGCACTGATCTTTAGACTGTAGATTGGAATCAATGTCCTTTTGAGGTGATCTTTGCTTTCTAGTCTCACCCCGGGATTCAGCAAACGTCCGTGCAAGAATAACTTATTCTTGCATGGAAGGGACCATTCCCGTGCAGTATGGCAGCGTGCCATGCATATTCATGAAGGTGTGCTGCTGTGCTGTAATATGGACATGGTTCTGTGTAGGAGCACAGGGTGTGTGTGTGAGAGCAGTGCTCTCACAATACACATGCCCCCTGCACTCTATAATTGCTGTACGGCAATGTAAAAGTAGCGAGAGTGTCTGCGGACACCATTACCTCCCAACCTGAAAAGAAATCTGGACAGAGCATTAAAAAAGGAACAAATATGGACAAATGTAAGATATTGCTCTCACAAACTTATAAAGTTGATAGAATGACAGGAATCACATTAGCATGAATTTACCAAAGGGTAGGAAGTGTAAAATTCAATGTCTGCCATTACATGCTAACTGCAGTCCCTAATGCTTTGCCACTAATCTGCCAGAAAACCACAACTGTATGAAAAATGGACCAAAAATATAAGGCAAAAATCTGGACATTCTATGACAATCTGTACAGTTGAGAAGTATAGCGGACACTGTTAGTGTCTGTGGAGCATACCTCTCAAATGTAAATCCTGTCACGTCATCACCATTTGAAAAGCACAGCGCTCCACAGATAATGTTGCAGAAATCAATGTGCATAACCCTACAGTACAAAAATAAAACATAACAATTTAATTTTTTTTTCAGTCCGCAATAATGTTTAAGCATAGCTGAGCAGGTGTATGGATCGCTCAGCTCTGCTCAGCCTAGCTTACACATCACAAGGAGCTAAATGGGAATATACTTCAAAAAGTTGCAATGTGAAAATAATGAAGTGGTTAGAGCATTTGCTTTGCAAGTAGTCATTCCCGATTCGATCCCCACTGAAGCCAATTTGCATTTTACATGTGAAAGCAGTACATAATTTTTTTTTCTAATAATTAGGTAGTAAATAACATATATTTGTTAACCAGAGTAGTGTAGTAGGCCCAGATGTGAGGTGTCAGTATAATAAAGGTGTGAAACCTTCATATAAGCACACGTTCCCCATACAGTATAGTCAAACAAGAATAAATGTAATGAAAGCACATAGGAGGATGTCAGGGAAGGTAAACAAAATGATAATATGTAAGGAATGATGAATGAATCCCATACAGCTGATAGTCTATAAAATAAAACACAAGCAATGCTAACCATTGCACAGCTATGCTGACCGGGTGTAAGCATTGCTTAAATATGAACGGTAAGCTGATTTGCCCATAGGTAAGCAGTGCTGAACCTGCCCCGTTAAGCACTGCCAGCCTTAGCTAAGCAGGTTTGCTCGTAGCTTAGCTTCGCTCAGCATATTCAAAACCATCTAGTCATGGCAAAGGGCGGGAAATCAGCCATATTTAAACCTCATAGGCAGGAATACAGCTCATAACCAGTTGTAGCTCCCCACTGTAGGCAGTATGGCTGAAGTTGGAGAGGGTATGCTCTTTCAGGTGCAGTGCTGGGGCATACAGGAATCCAAGGTCATGCTAGGACTCCTTGTTCAAAACCATGACATGAGACTGTTGCAGGTCCAGTACCAGGGCTCACAATACAAAGCAGAGGCCTGGGAAAGTCTCACCCATAATCTCACCAGTGCCACTGGCATCCCTCGGACTGGTGAGCAGGTCTGGCACCACTATGCCAATTTGATGCGGAGAAAGAGGGAGCTCTTGGACCAGTGGGTCCAAGAAGCACAGCAGAGAGATGATGTCCCAGGCATGTGTAAGTATTCATATCAATAACTGTTTAACAAAATCCAGCCTGTGTATGTGATGGATAGGTATGCATAAATGTTTCTCTATCTTCTTTACTGATCCAGCTGAGCAGGCTGTGAACCAGGAAGCCCATTCCAGCAGGTTGGAAAGGCTGTGCCATGAGGCTGGTGAGTAACAATCTAGCTTGTAGTATTCATACCAAATAAATATAAAGGAGTAGAATGTCACCTGGCAGTATTAAAAATGGGTAAGCTTTGTACTGAATAAACCAGACAATATTACAGTAATAGTCTCATATAGGTTATATATAAATAAAACTGTAACTGCCTGTCAATAAAATGCAAAACCCTGGACAGGTTGTGTTTACTATGGCATTGTATGAATTGAAATGTGTACAGGTTATACACAGCAACTATAGCTATGAAAGCATTAAACAATCAAGTCTCATCTGACAAAGTTAGTGCCTCTGGAAGACACGAGATTAACTGATATAAAATGTTTCATACACCAAGATCTGATATCTGAATAGTACTGTTGTGTTAACCACTGTTTTCCACGCTGTGCTATGTCAAAAGGTATGTATAGAAATGTATGTATAAGAATGTTGTAATTACAAGGTCAGATTGTAAAACCAAGAGTGAATGAGAAAGAAAAAAATTCAAGAAAGAGACAGCAGTTTCTCAATAGCTCATTCTGATGAAACACAAACTTATTGTATTTTTAGCAAAAACAGCCATGGTTCAAATCCTGGGCGTGGTAGTAAGCTGTATGCATAATCTCAACTAGGATTTTGTGAATATGTGTAGAAATTGTCAGGTAGTGTTAACATAAATTTTGTCTACAGGTCTTCCAGGTAAGAGAAGGTATAAAGTAGCGGTAAGAAGGCTGTAGTTATATTGTGTCCAACACCCATGGTCCTACCACAAGGCTGCAATTGACAGCAAGATAAGTACATACACCAAGTGGTCTCCCACAAGAAATGTTCAAATGTGTCACGGTGTCACAGCTACTGTTCCCTGCTGCCTACAAGCAGAGTTACTGATTGAAATCAAGGCAGAGTATGGCAGTAGCACACACACACACACACACACACACACACACACACACACACACACACACACACACACACACACACACACACACACACACACTATGAGTGCACATATGTAACCCTGACTATGTGAAGATGGGTAGAAACAGTCAGGTAGTGTTAACAATAATTTCCTCCACAGGTCTCCCAAGTAAGATACTGTGTCCAACACCCATGGTCCAACCCCAAGACTGCAAATGACAGCAAGATAAGTACATACACCAAGTGGTCTCCCCCAGGAAAATGTTCAAAAGTGTCATGCTGTCACAGCTGCTGGTCCCTGCTGCCTACAACCAGGGTGACTGATAGAAATCAATGCAGAGTATGGCAGTAGCACACACACACTCACACACACACACACACACACACACACACACACACACACACACACACACACACACACACACACACACACACACACACACACACACACACACACACACTATGTGTGCACATATGTAACCATGACTATGTGGATATGGCTAGAAGCAGTCAGGTAGTGTTAAAACAAATTCCCTCCACAGGTCTTCCATGTAAGAGAAGGTATAAAGTAGTTATAAAAAGGCTGTAATTATACACTGTGTACAAACATACCACTGTCCAACCCAAGGCCATAGGTTGTTGTAATAATACCTGTAGAGTAATGATTAGAGCAATGATCTTTAAAGCTGTGTCCACTGCAAGAATCTACATTTGTTGATTGACATCTCTCTCTCTCCGCCATCCTTATCTTCACCAATAATCTAAACATATAAATGAATGGGTTGGGACATGTGTTCTGTTGTTCTACAAATGTTGAAGGGTACCTGAAAAATCTTCAAATGCTGAAAATTTCGAACATTATATGGTTACATGGTCCAGAGGAAACGTTCGAAATTTTAAGTGTTCGAAGATTGACTTTCAATGGTGCCGTACAGTGCAGATAGGGAGAATTTCCCTTTTTTGCATTGAAGTGTGGTCTCAGAGTTGGTATATGTAAGTAGGGGATGTGAGGGGTGCAGGGGAGCTTGCCCCCCTGCCTACGCTGTTAAAGTGTTGTTTACTTTTTTAAGTTTTTTTTATTTGATGTTCGAACAAGCCAGGTCTGGCGTCTGGTGCACAGCGAGCTCCACAAAGAATTGGGAGATCTGCTATGTCAGTTTGAGGGCCAAGTGGTGCATTTAGAGAGTCAACCTGCCCCTCCTGCTCACCCCCCAGCACAGCCACCTTTGGGGCCATGAAGGTGCAGTGGTGACTGCCCATGGGGGGGACCTCGGTGTCACTGTATCCATTTGGGGGCTTGTGGGCTTCTGATTACAAAACACCCCTCCCCGTCCAAGGTGTTTACCCCCACATGTGTTATATATTGCCCCTGTATGCTCTTGTCTGTCTCCCTACCCAACCTATGTCCCCAAATATGCCTACTATCCTTCCCCAATATCCCACTCTCACCTTAAAAGAAAAGGGGGCAATCTGTCCCCCCCCCCACAAAATTGTAGCCCCATACATAGCTGTCCATTTTGCACACGTGTCCACTGGACACCTGTAATCTGGTCTAATTGGCTTCACAACACATTATTGTTGTCCTCACCCTTCTCTCAGGGGTTTGAGTGTCCAAATCTTCTTTTCTTCTTCTTCTTTGAACTTTTCCTGGCTAGGAGTCACCACAGCAGATCACCTGTCCATTCATGATTGGCAGTGGAATTTTATGGTGTCGAGTTGCCAGCCCGGCGCCCAACCTTCCACAGAAGGCACACACACACACACACACACACACACACACCCACACACCCACACACCCACACACACACACACACACACACACACACACACACACACACACACACACATGGCCAATTTAGTGTCCAATCCACCTAAATGTCTTTGAGATGTGGGAGGAAAGAGGGGCACCCAGAGGAAACCCATCCGACCAGAGGGAGGACATGCAGACTCCACACAGAAGACACCCTAGCTGAGGATAGAACCAGAGAACCTCTTGCTGTGAGGCAACAATGCTAACCACTGCATCACCACAGCTGCCCGGTTTGAGTGTCCAAATATACCTCCAAATTCAGTATATATGCACATATGTTGCTGTAGAAGAAATGGACAGCTGTGGACCTTCCATGCACCCATCCTGCACATCCCACGCTATCTTTCATATTGTTTTTCCCTCTACATGCACCTTTTTCACTACTTTCCTCTCACCCCTTTTTTCTTTTCTTTTAAAGAAATTAGTGTGATGGTAAGCACAATTAAGCAGTATTAAGCAGGACTAAGCCTGTTTGCATGGTGCTAAGTGATGCCTACACAGATTAGGCACTTTTAAGGCTAACTGTCTGTAAGAACAGTTAACCGGAAGTTAGCATTGCTTACTGCCATGCAAACCCACATAAACCCACTTACAACTGCTTAAAAGTGCCTTAATCACTCTGCATCCAAGAGCCCAGCAACAAAATAATCAGCCATTGCAAGTCTTGAACCCAGGACCCTGCTTACCATAGCCAAAGCAATTTACCACTAAGCCATCCAAGCAGTACATAGGGCTGATGTTTTTTCAAACATGTCATTCAGCACAGTCATTCAACAGCAGGGAAAAGGTTTAACATTAGTCAAGGTTTGTACACACACACACACACACACACACACACACACACATATATATATATATATATATATAATTGTATATATGTATGGAGATGCATACATTATATATATATATATATATATATATATATATATATATATATATATATATAGAAACATTAATACCTAATATATGTAGAAATATACATATACAATATACACATATATGGTATATACATATAGAAAAATAAATACATACACACATATATATATATATATACACACACACACACACACACACACACACACACACACATATATATATATATATATATATATATATATATATATATATATGTATGCACATACATACATACACACACACACACACACACACACACACACACACACACATATATATATATATATATATATTTTATTTTTTATTTTATTTTTAAAATAAATAAATAAAATATATATATATATATTATATATGTGTGTGTGTGTGTGTGTGTGTGTGTGTGTGTGTATATATATATATATATATATATATATATATATATATATATGTGTGTGTGTATATATATATATGTGTGTGTTTGTATATATTTATATATATATATATATATATATATATATATTTATATATATCGAACTAGTGAAGAAGGCAATGAGAGTAGTAAGCAAACCAATGATGTTTAATCCAGAAGCAAACACTCACAAGGTACTAAACAGTACACACAAACTGCAAATCAACAATAAAAATAAAGTGCTTTTTGTCCTGCTCACTAGCAGGACTTCTTCAGATAAAAAATATCATAAAAACTTCATCATTAAATACTAAATAAAAAAGAGGGCATTGTAAGCCACACATGTTACGCTCAATTAACTTAAAGAGACATTGCTCACTGTGGTAAACAAGTTGTGATTTAAAATGCAAAATGCATGTTACATATATTTGCAACAAATTTCTACCTCTTCTAGCAAGATAAATAATCAATAATTAAAGAAATAAAAAACCTCATTGTTAACAACAGTGCTAACAAAACTAAAGTTAATTAAAGTTTGAAACAAACACTGAAGTTTGTTGAAGTCTGAAACAAACAGCTGCCACATTACTATTACACCAACTAAACACCTAAATGCTAACAAGTAGACATGTCAAGGGTCAAGAAAAACAAGTAGTGCAAAGACAAAGTGAAAAAAACTAAGGAAAAAAAACATTAAAATAATAAGAGATAATACTATTGCAGGCCTGATAACATAGATTTAAATGTTACACTTTCTTTTCTCCTGAAGGTAACACGGGTGTTGTGTATAAACATTTATAGTGTACTAGCATCTCAAATTCCTAAGTTTAAGTATACATGCCAAAGATACTACTTCATTCAAACCCGGATTAAAACAAGATACAGTATGACAATACAGCTCACATCCACTAAAACACGGTCTTGAAGAAACAGCCGAGCTGGGTCCTGCTCCCACTGTCGTCTCAGTTGGAATAAACACAAAAATAATAATACAAGATACAGTATGAAGCTGCCAACACAATTCAAGTTGTTCCAATAATAAAGATGTAGGTCCACCTCTATTGTCATCGAACACTGAGTCAATGGCTCTAAATAAGAAAGAATGGTGTGGATATGACACTATGTGTCTTGCCAGAGCATTATCTAAGCTTTGATTTCTGATTTTATACAAATGCTCATAAACACGTTCTTTCAACTTACGGTCGGTTTTACCAATATAGAACGTAGTACAACCTGAGCATTGGGCCACATAGACCAGAGATTTAGACTGGCAAGTAAACCTAGAGTGGGCCTTGTAAATAGTGTTTCTAATAGTTACCTCCTTGCCTGTACTCATGTGCTTGCAATAATTGCACATTTGGCATTTGTACATACCACATTTCCAATTTAAAGCTGGTTTGTTGACCTCTAAAAAATTTTTCAAGTTGGTACCATGCTTGTATGTAATTCGAGGGCTATTTTCAAACCTATCAGCAATATGGGCATCTCTTCTAATTATTTCCCAATTTTAGTATAGGATGTACTTTATCTCCTTAGCATCACTACTAAAAGAGGTAATCAGACTAATTGTGTATTCATATTTGTCAGGATGACTAGAATCAATTGTTCTAGTATTATTGAGAGCCAAACTAAGAATTGGCCTGTAAAGGCCTTGTTCTCTCTTAGTGGTGACTTCATCACAGATCGTGTCTATCAGGTCCTCAGGGTAACCCCTTTTAAGAAACACGTCCTTCAGTTTTTGACTTTCGTATAAAAAGTCTGACTCAAGTGTGACCATACGTGCAGCTCTCACAAGTTGTCCCTTGACAGCAGATTTTTTCTGGTGCCAAGGGTGACAGCTGCTGTAATGGAGAAAAGAACTGGAATATATCTATAGCTTTTAGAAACATATGAATTTTTTGTTTCGTCTTTGCTCAAATCAACATCCAGGTAAGAAATCTGGTCTGTGTCAAAGACAAAGGTAAAAAAGGAAGCTAGTTGTGCTGTTAAAATAATCTACCAATGTTGTTGCATCATCCCTGTTACCATTGAGTAGTATAAAGACGTCGTCAAGGAAGCGGGTGTAAAAATGGATCTGTTTCTTTATATCAGGTTTATTAAAGATAAACTCATGCTCCCATGATGCCATAACCAAGTTTGTATAGCTAGCACCACATGGGGACCCCATTGCCACTCCTGTTTTTTGGACAAAGTATTTGTTGTCAAATGTAATGTAATTGTTGTTCAGAATAATGTCCAACATTTCCTCTAATAGGTTTACTTCTTCTGATGGTGCTCCCTTGGCCTTCAGTAGCATACTGGTTCGTTCAATCCATTCATCATGTGGGATTGAAGAGTAAAGGTCCTGGACATCAATGGTTAAAAAATTCAAAGAATGACTGTAGTCCAAATTGTTGATTTGGGCTAAAAATGACCAAGAGTCTTTGCAGATTTGTTGTTCCTGGGTCACATATTTTTTAAGGGTTTCATCTACCCATTTCGCCCAAGCGTATTTTAGACTAGACCTTGCATCTACTAATGGTCTCACTGGTGGATTACCAATGTTTTTATGTAATTTGGGAATACCTAAAAGAATAGGAGTTCTAGGGGCTGGCATGCTAAGGTACTTAAAAAGGTCAGAAGTAATCCTGGCTTCCAAAAATATCTTGTATAAGTGTGATTTTAATTTTAGAACAAGCTTGATTTAATTCATTACATGATACAAGCTGGTAAGTAGGGCTATTGACTATCTTTTCCATTTCGTTAATGTAGTGATCAGTGTACATCATTACTAACCCACCACCTTTGTCTGGTGACATAATCCGAACAGGAGCCTGTTGGATTAAGTGTAACAAGTCACGTTGTTCTCTAGAAATGTTAGGGGCGAGATGAAACTTTGTGTTATTAGATCTTACACTAGATGAGTTGGAAATGTCCAACTCACAAATTTGTTCAAACAATAGTAACATAGGATGAAGAGGAGGGCAAAATGTACTAGATGTATGTAAGATGCTACTCTGTATGTTTACATTGTCACCAAACATTAATGACAAGTTTAACTTTCTGACATACAATTTTAAGTCAATTAGTATTTTTGCCAAGTCAACCCTTCTAGATGGAACAAATGTGTTCCCCTTTGCTAACAGTTCGACCAAGGGTGGGTCAATGACAATGTCTGTATAGTTGTAGATTTTAAAGTCCTTATCTACATTCAAAACAATTTCTTTAAGCTTGAAATCTGGAAGTTCTGTTGTGTTCAAGTGTGGCAAACTCATCTCCTGCGCCTGCGGTTCTTTGCTCTGTTGTTGTTGTTGAACTGTGGTTTTTTTGCCCTTCGATCTCAAGTTGTACTGAGAGGCTGGGTTTTGAAAGTTTTGGGCATTTTGGACTGGCAGAACTTCTCATGAAACAGTATCAGATCTTTGACTAGGGTGGTCCCCTTGGGGGCATTCAGAGTAGACTGGGAACTGCACGAAACATGTTGATTTCCAATTTGTGTGTTTTGAATACTATTAATTTGACCGTAGTTGTTAGTTTTAAAAACTTGTGAAGGTGGAGGTTGGGGGTAAGCAACACCTTCTTTATAAGCTGTATGGTCTCTGTTAAGCTTTTTCATCTTAACTTCTCTTAGTTTAATTAAATGTTGATCAATACTAACAAAAATTCTGTCATAGTCAAACATAAAATGCCCAAAGTCATATACATATGTAGAGCAGTCGGACATCAGATACACACTCTGAACCTCTTACTGCAACAAATCTGTCCAAAGGCTGTCAAAATGGGGGTCAAGGGGCCCAAACTAAGGACCTCTCTTAATTATTGCCCTTATCCTTTCCTCCCCAGCAGAAACTCTTCTACCTTGCAAAACATAATAAGTCCTGTCAAGTCTTGGACCCAGGGCCCTGTAAACTACAAACAAAGCAATGGACCATTACATTATCTGAGCTCTATAAAATAATGATGATTTTCCAAACATATCAGTTAGTACAGTCATTCAACAGTAGGGAAAGGAGTTTGTAGCATCAGTCAGGTTTGCTATAAATACATGTATATATGTATGGAGATGCATATATGTGAACAATTCTATACATCACATATATATATATATATATATATATATATATATATATATATATATATTGACATTTATATCTACATATATGAATACACACACAAACACACACACACACACACACACACATATATATATATATATATATATATATATATATATAGAGAGAGAGAGAGAGAGAAAGGTGAATAAATACATACACACACACACACACACACATATATACAAATATATATATATATATATATATATATATATATATATATATATATATATATATATATGTGTGTGTGTGTGTGTGTGTATGCATACATAAACATAAATATATAACAGCTGCAAACACATGCAATCTGAGGGTCATGCTGCTGCACCCTAGAAGTCTAAATCTGAAAATGCACTCACTGGCAGTATTCCTTAAAATGGGAAACAATGACATCTGTGCTGTAACAGAGACCTGGTTAAAGGCAGCAGGAAGCATCCCTGCACTACCAGCCTATAACTCATACCACACCTTATGGCTGCTGAACTTGGACTGAAGCTCCAAAGGAGGTGGCATTTCCATATTCATGAATGATGCACACACTTCCAGAGTGGTAGACCAACATTATGCATTACAGATCCTGCAGGTATAGCTAACATTGGGTAAGACAGTGAGTCGGGTTGTAGCCTGCTATAGGTCCTCAAACATGTCCCATGACTCACACTCTATGACCCTAAACACCCTGGAGAATATTAGTGTCCAGCCTAACACTCTCATACTGGTTGACTTCAACTACCCCACCATTAACTGGGAAAGGTACTCATGTACTGATGCATATGCCCATCACATTGACCTGGTCCTTGCTAACATAGGCGACTGTTGCTGTACACCAATAGTTAACATCTCCCCTGTTATATCTGAGCACAAATTAATCACCTTTGGAAATCCACAGCCCTCCCACCCCCTGCACAGGTAACCACCATGAAAGGCCTTTCCAAAGCTAACTATGGCTTCCTAAAAACAGAGGTGGCTAACCTCATGGCAGCCATGCAAATGGAGACTAGTTGCATGACTGCTGAATCAAACCATGCACTATGAACATGTACACAAATGCATGGATACTGCCATACCCAATAGAACCAGGACCCACACCTTCAAAGAGGAAGCCAATCTGGTGGTCCCTGGCCATAAAGAAACTGTACAATAGAAGGAGGGAACTGATATGGAATAAGGTGAATTCCAAGACTGGAAAAAAAACCTTATCATCCTCAATTAAAATTTGAGATCCCTCATCACATGCTATAAAGTTAACTGTGAAAACAGAATTGGAGCACATAATAAAGACAACCACAAGGCCTCATACAGTTATGTAAAGAATCTCCATGGCAATAACAAGATTTGCTCTGAGCTACTAGACAATGGTACCCCCTAGACTGAGCCAACAAATATTGCCAATATACTGGACGACATATTGAGTGTAAACTTTATCCCTCTCACCTGCCTCCCCCCAAAGGAGCAATCACAATACCAGTACACTGACAGGCACCCAGTATTACTATTACTGCTGCACAGGTTAAAACACCACTGTCCAGGGCCAATAATACAACTTTTACGGGACCTGACAATATCCCTGGCTGTGTTCTACATGAAGTACAGAGTGACCTGGCACTTCACCTGTGTGCCCTGTTCAAGCACAGCCTCACCTCAGGCTTTGTCCCTACTGAATTGTGCACTGCTACAGTCACCCCTCTCCACAAATGAGGTGTGACTACAGACCCTGTGAAATATCACCATAACTGCCTGACAAGTCTGTTATGCAAAGCTATGGAATGTATCATCATGCACCTAATAAACAGGGATATGGGAATCTGCAGACTCAGGATCCCAAACAGTTTACATTTGTGAAGGGTAGGTCATACCTGCTCAGTCAACCTCATCAACTTCTTGGAATCAGTCACCTGAGCTCTGGGTGAAGGCAAGGTGGCACATACAGCCTACCCTGATCTGGCCAATGTCTTTGATAACATTCCCCACTCAGGAATCCTGCAAACACTCACTAAGCTAGGCATCAACCCCTGTATCACTAGGTGGGTTGCAAACTGGTTCACAGATAGGACTCACAGTGTGGAAATAACTGACTCTAAGTCAGACTGCTGAGCAGTCTGACTCCAAGTCAGACTACTGAGCAGTCATAAGTGGAGTCCCACAGGGATTTGTCCTGGATCCTCTCATGTTTGGTATCAACTTCTCTGAAGGCCATGCTAAAATGAAGGGACTCTGGCTGACAAAGTTTGCAGACAATTGCAAGTTGGGAGCTATTATTAACTACTCAAGTGATGTTGGCATCCTACTGAAAGGCCTCACTGAGACCAAGGACTGGTGTCACAGCTATGGCCATAAGCTCAGTGTCAGAATATGTGTTGTCATCCCCTTTGGGGAAAACCCTGTTCCCATGAATTACCACATCGATGGTAGTCCCCTGAACAAAGAAGGTGTTACAAGAGATCTTGGTACACAGGTTGACAGCAATGTCTCTTGATCACCACTTTGCCAGTGTGGTCACAAAGGCCTTCTATGTAGCACATCTCAGTACTAACTCATTAGGATCCAGGAAGGAAGAGGTCATTGTCCCCCTTTACTCTTCCTGACAGAGTGACACAGTTTGTTTCAGTATACATATTCTGATGGATGTGAGGAAGGCAAATGAAATGTATGTCCTCATTTTCTGATGATTTTCTCGAGAAATGCTAATAATCTGTAAGACAGACCAGAAATATGAGCAATAAACCTGGACATCCGGAAACAATCCAGCCAGTTGATAGGTATGCTCAGAATCCCTTTCTGCAATGAATCTGGACCAAGGCTGACAAAGTGGTGAGTGGAAGCCATGAAAATGGGGATGTATCTGAAGTACTGGCATAGATAAGCTAACACAGTTGCTGTAGTAACACACTTCTGTGTGTTTTAACATATATTTAGTGAAATAGCGCAAGTAATTGAACTAGGTAATCTGCAATGGGTAATTACACATGTATTTGCAAATATAGCAGGCAGTATGGGGATGTAATAGCACTGATAAACAGACACCAATGTGAAAGTGCACACCCACAGCCAATATCACCACAGTCACATACCGGTAAGTCAAGTGAACAGTAGAGTATATGTACTGTGTGAACAAATACATAATTGTTTGCCACCCACACACTAGCCCTACATATACAGTCCAAATTCTCAGTGTAGTCTGAATCCTGACCTTGTTACAGTACATGTCTCAGTCTGCCCTTACAAACACATACAGCCAATAGATCAGCAGAAACTGGAGCAGCATGCACAGTCAGATAAAGAAGGAGCCATAACACTTACATCCACCCCCCTCCATACACAACCCAAATAACATGTATACATGACATGTATACACAACCATGACAGTCTGTTAAGAATAGCCAGACATACACAGGCCTCTCACATGTACACTTCACCTCAGAATGTACAGGTTCAGAACTCATATCTATGGCCTGTTCCCTGACATGTTTGTGGGTCTACTACATCACTGGGATGGTAGCAGGAATGAAGTCAAGAAATGATAGTAATACATGTCTGCACCTCACTGACATCTGGACAAAGCCTGACATCATTTGGGGACAGAGACACAACACAGGGGTAGAGTGGACATATTGCTGTCATAACATTGAGACAGTTGCAGATGTTACTGGGTTTGTTGTAACAATTTTTATGAGGAATATGACATTGAAAATACCAATAGATGTGAGTATGTACTGACTGCATTCCCCAGAGTCCATGACTGATTTACCAAGGACACCAACTGTCTGGGGAACAGACAAAACATAACAGGCAAACATGTGGCCAGTCTGTGGGCAGGGTGCCAGTGGAGAGGTATGTCAGAGACATATCACTGTGAGTGGTGAAGTCACTCACTAAATGCATGTCCACACAAACCCTGTTAATCTATCAATCCACCATGTGTATAACAGCAGTAATGACATAGAATCTGTTCACAAATCTGGGGATATGTCCCCATGTTGTTTGGCTGTCTCCACATGTCCTTTCTGGTGATGTATTGCCACCTACTGTATGAGAATCTGTAGCCCACCACCTCTGTAATGTTTCTCACACAGGCAAGGAGAAGGGGCAAGGCCCACATTAAGGAATGTCCCATGTGTCGGAACTAGCAGCAGTGTCCAGGCCCACAGCACAGTACTATGTGGGCACTTACATATTGGTATGACCTTAGCAATACCTGACATGTGCATATCTGTAAAGAGGACAGACAGAAAGTAGATAGCCAACAGGTTATGCATTAGGATGAATGTTTTGAAAGGTAGAAGTCTGAAACTGAAAGGTATGCCATTACTGCCTGTCAGCAGTCCTCAATGACATGTCCAGAAAACATAATAGTCTACAGTTTATATCAAAATATCAGATCAATATCCAAAAGGAGATACATAAAAACATACATCTCAAGCACCAAAACAAGATAGTCAGTACTCAGAGTCCCAGCTTTGCATGCAGGGGTGTATGGTTCTAGTACTATAATCTGCAATCTACTTTTACTTGGAAAAGCACTGTTAAAAGTACTAATGTAATGATACCATATGTATTAAACTATTTTTGTCAACCAGTGCACTGTAGCTGGTGTAACATGCAAGTGTGACTGCATATAACCTGGGATACTACCCATGTATAAAACAAATACAAAGAAAAAGATTGTGTTACTACCCATGTATTCTCAAAACAAAGATCACCACTCCAACTAGGAACTGTCCGTTACAAACCAGGAAGTAGCAAAGAATGATAAAATCCAGAGTACTAAACATGATATTTATTAAATATCATTTTTACTCTGGATTTTATCATTGTCTTTTGCCTTTGCGTTGGAACTGAACGTGTGTTTTTGCTACTACCCATGTATTCCCAGGTGTCCCATACAGTATAGTCACACCCCTTGCTACTGTAATGACAGCACATAGAAGCGTGTTATGCACAGGAAATTAACTACACTTATTAAAGATGTCATTACCCTGCTATTTTATCAGACTGGAATGTGATCAGTGGTTACCGGGGCTGAGCTATGCTTAGCAGGTTTGAGCATTGCTTATATGTAAATACTAAACAGATTTGTACACTGGTAAGCAAAGCCTGCACGGTGTATGCACCTATTCATTTAACCATACGTTAGCACCACTTACGATCATGCAAACCCATGCAAACATGCTTAAAGCTACTCAAAACTGCCTTAATCACTCTGTATTTAAGAATCCTTGCTCTGCCTAGCAACAAACTAAACAACCCTTGCAGGTCTTGAACCCAGGACCCTGCACACCAGAGTCAAAGCAATTTACAAGTAAGCCACCTCAGATGTACGGTTTTAGGATGTTTTCTCAAACATACCCTTCTTTACAGCCAGTATACAATAGGGAAGAGACACTGTGCAATTAGGAAGGATTTGTATCTACAAATATATATATCTGAAAAGAAACATATACATAGAGAGAGAGATATATATGTATAGAGATACATATGTGGATAACAATATATAGATATATTACCAATAAATACTGAGGTGTGTGTGTGTGTGTGTGTGTGTGTCTATGTAAAAAAAATATATATATATATATATATATATATATATATACATACATATATCACATATACATATACATATACATACAGACACACAAACACACACACACACACACATATATATATGTATATATATATATATATATATATATATATATATATATATATATATGCAGACATGTCCACAAATGCTCATACAAACATATGCTGCTGATAGACCACCCATAACTGGGGCAGCATGCACCGCTGGATACAAAAAGACCCATGACACTTACATCTGCCCCCCCACGCAGTCCAAATAAACAAGAGAACAGTACACTGCTATAAAATCATGATAGGCCATACACAATGGCCAGACATACAACAACCTCTTAGCAGAACAACTACAATGACTGAACATAGCAAAGAGAAATACAACCAGCCAGTAATTCACACATATTTATTATACTCTGATGTCTTGGCCAAAGCCTTCAAGGAGTAAAACATTACAAGACATTCTTGCCTTAATCACAAGAAGCAATTATCACTTAATTACATAATTAAATATACAGCCTCCAATTACATTCCTCATTTAACCCCCTAAGAGATAAAGTATCACATTTAATATTAATACATTGAGTCAGTACATAACAATTCTCCTTTTATGAATGTTTCATCAAAATGAGAAACAGAACATTTCCAAAACAGTACCTTGGAGCCCACTACTATCCTCATTGTGACATTTATTGAAATATATGGCTATATAACTGTCATCTTTCTTATCAGTAATATGTCTCATGTTCTAACAGCCTAGTTTTAAAACATGTTTTACTCTTCCCCACATAAAAGATGTTAAAAGGGCATCTATGAGCGTTCTCTATACACCAATTCTTGAATGTACAGACTTCATCATGTTTTCCAGCCTTTCCCCTCAGCAGGAATGACAGCACTAAATAATGATAGACCTTTATACCTATCAACCTACTACTGTATGACATCTGGACAAAGCTTGACATAATTCGTGGACAGATGCCCAAATACATGGCCATATTTGAAATATTGCTGTTATACACTGAGAAGGTTGCTGGTGTTACAGGGTTTGTTTTAACATATCTTTTCTGAGGGATATTAAGTCAGAAAAACAAATGGATGTTAGCATTTACAAATTTCAATCACCAGAGTATGCTACTGATTTGCCAAGGACAACACCTGTCTGGGAAATAGACCAAACACAACAGGCTAACCTGTGACCATTATGTGGATAGCCATACAGTTGAGAGCTATGCAGCGACAGAATATTGTCAGACTGAAAGCCATGTAGAAGTAGCGTGTGCAGACAAACCCTGATAAACTAGCAGTATTCCAAACATATAGCCGCAATACTCACATTCTGCCCCTAAGTCTTGAACCTTCTCCACCATTTAGTTGGCTTGTCTCCACAAGTATTGTTGTAAGAGGTAGCAGCTCACACAACTCCAGCATGTCTTCCTCACAAGTAAGGGAAAGGACCAACGTCCACATGGAGTACTCACATATAGGAGTGTGTTGCCATGACATTGGCTATTGGAAGAACTACACAGCTGCTCTGCATGCAATTAGCAAGTGGGGAACACCAATAGGTGCACAGGCCATCACCTGTTCATGAGCATCACCTACAAAAGCCATGCTGACACCTATTCAAAGCAGCTCTATCACTGTAGTGCACATGGAGAGAGAGAGAGAGAGAGAGAGAGAGAGAGAGAGAGAGAGAGAGAACAAATGAAACATAAAGTGGAAAAGAGAAGAAAAAAAAGAAAAGGTAAGTGGAACATGTAAGCATGTAATTGAATGTAGTACTTGGTCTTTAATAATGGTAAATATGATTTGGAAGAATATATGTCCCAACAAGACTTGCTGTACTAATTTCTGCTGAACAGCTGCTATGGCCATAACATCTGTCCCTGTCTGCAGTGGGAGAGATCACAGCCATACCTCTCAACTGTACAGATTGTCACAGAATGTCCAGATTTTCCCATCATAGTTTTTTGTCTGTTCTTCCTGAAATCTGTACTTTTCTGGCAAATAGCTGAGGATTGAAGTCATCAAGTAATGACAAACACTTGAGTTTAAGACTCCACATCTTTAGGAATATTCCTGGTAATGCAAAATGTATCATTCTACAAACTTCCTAAGTTTGTAACAGGAATATTTGAAGTCTGTCCCTATTTATCCGCCATTCATTTTAGTCTTTGTCCAGATGTGATGTTCTAAGAGGTTGCAAGGTAGGAACACAGCTCAGGAGCCTGACTTGCCCTGGGAAGGGACAGCTCACATATGACAACCACTGGGGTGTCTGTCAAACAGTTGTGACTGTGCCATTGCTAGGTCAATTAATGGAATGTTGTCCATATCCGTATGTTACCTATGAATATGAGTATGATACATGTTTGTTTTGTAAAGCTAAGAGACCTATATGGGCTATGTGCATAGTAAAGTACTGTTGAAGACGTGTGTTGAACTACATGTGATATACTGAATTATTAACATTCAACTGTGCAGTGTTCTGCTGGATATTAGTCACATTTGTGACTGATATCTGTAGTTCATAGGTTCATAGGTAGGTACTAGGCTATCTGCCCAAGGGCATTTATAAGCCTAGCCAGAGTGTGTCGGCTTTCGCCACCCCATTGATTAATTAACTGAGCCTCTGTCAAGCAGAGCTAATGAAGTGATCCCAGGGGGGTATTTTCTGTTACCCATCCACTCATCAAGGTTTCTCTTGAAGAGGGTTAATGAGGGGCTCTGCCTAATGTAGATAGGAATTTTGTTCCAAAGCATGGGGAGTCTCTCCCTCCAGCATGTTCTATTTATTGTTGTGGCGAGGTTTAGCTCACTAGAGCGTGTGGCTTGCAGTGACTTGGATTTCTTTAGGTGGAGCATGTCCATCAATTCTGAGTTGGACATGGCTTTGTAAGTCAGGCAGAGATCACCTCTGAGTAAGCAATATGCTACTGAGTACAGTCGGAGTTTTTTCAGTCAGTCTGCATAGGACATATGTTTGAGGCCAGTAATCCTCTTGGTGAGGTACTTTTGTGGTCTTTCCAGCTGTTGGAAGTGTCTTGTGAGGTACATCCCAAATGGGGCATTGTACTCTATGATGGGCCTGAGAGAAAAATTGCCATAGATTCAAAAGACAATCATAAGGCCTTCTTCAGCTATGTTAGAAACCTGGGTGGAATCTCCCAGATATGCTCAGAATTAGTCCAAAATGATACAAAAATCACTGAACCCACAGACATTGCCAACATACTGGCAGAAAGGTTCAGTGCAAACTTCACCCTCTCCCCAAAAGGAGAGATAACTATCCCAGCGAGTGTAGCCTCCCAGACATCTCAAATGCGCAGGTAAAAGCTGCTCTCTAAAGCTAAAAACACAGCATCAATGGGACCGGATGGTGTCCCGGCTGTATGCTACAACTCAATGAGGAACTAAACCCGCACATAAGGCAGCTGTTAAATCATAGCCTTACCACAGGATACGTGCCCAAGGAGTGGCTGCACGGCAACGCGGTCCCACTCCACAAAGGCGGTGCCTCTACGGACCCTGGTAATTACCGCCCCATAAGCTTAACAAGCCTGGTCTGCAAAGCTATGGAGAGGATCATAATGGAACTCATAAACAAAGACATAGGGACTTGCAGACATTGGACCCGACCCAGTTTGGCTTTGTCAAGGGCAGATCATGCCTTTTGAACTTGGTCGACTTCTTCGAAACAGTCACCAAGGCCATTGATGAGGGAAAGGCAGTCCATACAGCCTACCTTGACCTTGCAAAAGCTTTCGACACAATACCCCACTCAGGTATTATAGAGAAACTTACCAGCTTAAATGTAAACCCATATGTCACAAGATGGGTTGCAAACTGGCTAAAGGACAAAACCCACAGGGTTAGAGTTGCTGGCAGCATGTCAGACTCCAAGCCAGTCACAAGTGGTGTCCCACAGGGCTCAGTCCTTGGCCTCCTGTTGTTCGGCATCTACTTCTCAGAAGTACAGGCAAACATAGGAGGACTATGGCTGACAAAGTTTGCAGATGACTGCAAACTGGGCGCCATAGTGGAAAGTACATCGGACACAGATATCCTTCAGAGGGGTCTCACGGAAACTGATAGCTGGTGCCAGAGCCATGGCCTGAAGTTAAATGCCAAAAAATGTATAGTCATACCCTTCGGGAAAAACAAGGTAACGCCAAGCTACCATATAGGTGGTAATCCACTAAGCACAGAAGAGGTTATCAGGGACCTGGGGACCCAGGTTGACAGTGGCCTTTCTTTTGGCACTCACATTGCTAAAGTGGTTAGAAAGACCTTCTACATTGCCCACCTGGGGTCCCCTTTATGGCTCACAAAGCCATGCTGACACCTATTCAAAGCAGCTCTATCACTGTAGTGCACATGGAGAGAGAGAGAGAGAGAGAGAGAGAGAGAGAACAAATGAAACATAAAGTGGAAAAGAGAAGAAAAAAAAGAAAAGGTAAGTGGAACATGTAAGCATGTAATTGAATGTAGTACTTGGTCTTTAATAATGGTAAATATGATTTGGAAGAATATATGTCCCAACAAGACTTGCTGTACTAATTTCTGCTGAACAGCTGCTATGGCCATAACATCTGTCCCTGTCTGCAGAGGGAGAGATCACAGCCATACCTCTCAACTGTACAGATTGTCACAGAATGTCCAGATTTTCCCATCATAGTTTTTTGTCTGTTCTTCCTGAAATCTGTAATTTTCTGGCAAATAGCTGAGGATTGAAGTCATCAAGTAATGACAAACACTTGAGTTTAAGACTCCACATCTTTAGGAATATT
This sequence comes from Protopterus annectens, assembly GCF_019279795.1. Classification (NCBI taxonomy): domain Eukaryota; kingdom Metazoa; phylum Chordata; order Ceratodontiformes; family Protopteridae; genus Protopterus; species Protopterus annectens. The sequence continues at coordinate 645,268,326 of NC_056741.1, forward strand.
CCTGGTAATGCAAAATGTATCATTCTACAAACTTCCTAAGTTTGTAACAGGAATATTTGAAGTCTGTCCCTATTTATCCGCCATTCATTTTAGTCTTTGTCCAGATGTGATGTTCTAAGAGGTTGCAAGGTAGGAACACAGCTCAGGAGCCTGACTTGCCCTGGGAAGGGACAGCTCACATATGACAACCACTGGGGTGTCTGTCAAACAGTTGTGACTGTGCCATTGCTAGGTCAATTAATGGAATGTTGTCCATATCCGTATGTTACCTGTGAATATGAGTATGATACATGTTTGTTTTGTAAAGCTAAGAGACCTATATGGGCTATGTGCATAGTAAAGTACTGTTGAAGACGTGTGTTGAACTACATGTGATATACTGAATTATTAACATTCAACTGTGCAGGGTTCTGCTGGATATTAGTCACATTTGTGACTGATATCTGTAGTTCATAGGTTCATAGGTAGGTACTAGGCTATCTGCCCAAGGGCATTTATAAGCCTAGCCAGAGTGTGTCGGCTTTCGCCACCCCATTGATTAATTAACTGAGCCTCTGTCAAGCAGAGCTAATGAAGTGATCCCAGGGGGGTATTTTCTGTTACCCATCCACTCATCAAGGTTTCTCTTGAAGAGGGTTAATGAGGGGCTCTGCCTAATGTAGATAGGAATTTTGTTCCAAAGCATGGGGAGTCTCTCCCTCCAGCATGTTCTATTTATTGTTGTGGCGAGGTTTAGCTCACTAGAGCGTGTGGCTCGCAGTGACTTGGATTTCTTTAGGTGGAGCATGTCCATCAATTCTGAGTTGGACATGGCTTTGTAAGTCAGGCAGAGATCACCTCTGAGTAAGCAATATGCTACTGAGTACAGCCGGAGTTTTTTCAGTCAGTCTGCATAGGACATATGTTTGAGGCCAGTAATCCTCTTGGTGAGGTACTTTTGTGGTCTTTCCAGCTGTTGGAAGTGTCTTGTGAGGTACATCCCAAATGGGGCATTGTACTCTATGATGGGCCTGAGAGAAAAATTGCCATAGATTCAAAAGACAATCATAAGGCCTTCTTCAGCTATGTTAGAAACCTGGGTGGAATCTCCCAGATATGCTCAGAATTAGTCCAAAATGATACAAAAATCACTGAACCCACAGACATTGCCAACATACTGGCAGAAAGGTTCAGTGCAAACTTCACCCCCTCTCCCCCCCAAAAGGAGAGATAACTATCCCAGCGGAGTGTAGCCTCCCAGACATCTCAAATGCGCAGGTAAAAGCTGCTCTCTCTAAAGCTAAAATCACAGCATCAATGGGACCGGATGGTGTCCCCGGCTGTATGCTACACGAACTCAATGAGGAACTAAACCCGCACATAAGGCAGCTGTTAAATCATAGCCTTACCACAGGATACGTGGCCAAGGAGTGGCATACGGCAACTGCGGTCCCACTCCACAAAGGCGGTGCCTCTACGGACCCTGGTAATTACCGCCCCATAAGCTTAACAAGCCTGGTCTGCAAAGCTATGGAGAGGATCATAATGGAACTCATAAACAAAGACATAGGGGACTTGCAGACATTGGACCCGACCCAGTTTGGCTTTGTCAAGGGCAGATCATGCCTTTTGAACTTGGTCGACTTCTTCGAAACAGTCACCAAGGCCATTGATGAGGGAAAGGCAGTCCATACAGCCTACCTTGACCTTGCAAAAGCTTTCGACACAATACCCCACTCAGGTATTATAGAGAAACTTACCAGCTTAAATGTAAACCCATATGTCACAAGATGGGCTGCAAACTGGCTAAAGGACAAAACCCACAGGGTTAGAGTTGCTGGCACCATGTCAGACTCCAAGCCGGTCACAAGTGGTGTCCCACAGGGCTCAGTCCTTGGCCCCCTGTTGTTCGGCATCTACTTCTCAGAAGTACAGGCAAACATAGGAGGACTATGGCTGACAAAGTTTGCAGATGACTGCAAACTGGGCGCCATAGTGGAAAGTACATCGGACACAGATATCCTTCAGAGGGGTCTCACGGAAACTGATAGCTGGTGCCAGAGCCATGACCTGAAGTTAAATGCCAAAAAATGTATAGTCATACCCTTCGGGAAAAACAAGGTAACGCCAAGCTACCATATAGGTGGCAATCCACTAAGCACAGAAGAGGTTATCAGGGACCTGGGGACCCAGGTTGACAGTGGCCTTTCTTTTGACACTCACATTGCTAAAGTGGTTAGAAAGACCTTCTACATTGCCCACCTGATCATGAAGGGATTCACATCCAGATCAAGTGAGGTCATTGTTCCCCTGTACTCTTCACTTATCAGACCAATGATCGAGTACAATGCCCCATTCGGGATGTATCTCACCCGACACCTGCAGCAATTGGAGAGACCCCAAAAGTTCCTCACCAAAAGGATAAAGGGATTCCGAAATCTGTCATATGCTGCCAGACTGAAGAAACTCCAGCTCTATTCAGTCGCATACTGTCTGCTCAGAGGTGACCTGTGCCTGACATACAAGGCCATGTCCAACCCCGGAATTAATGGACATGCTCCACCTCAAAAAATCCAAATCTACCAGATCCACTAGAGCAAGTGACTTAAACCTTAGCACGGATATAAATAAGACATGCTGGAGGGATAGATTTGTCACTCAGAGACTCCCTATGCTGTGGAATAAAATCCCGGTCCATGTGAGGCAGAGCACCTCGCTGGCTCTGTTCAAGAGAAATCTTGACCGGTGGATGGGAGATCATAGGTTTACCCCGGGAATCATCTCTGTGTCACTGCTGGACAGAGGCACAACAAACTAATGGGCACAATATTTTTTAACATAAGGGGTGGCGTAAGCCATAAACCTTTGGGCTAGGCTTATAAATGCCTTAGGGCAGATAGCCTAGTATTAACCTATGAACCTATGAGTGACGAGTAGAGGGGCACTATAACCTCTTTTTTTCTAGATGCGAACCCTTTAGTAATTAGGTGGGCCACACTGAAGGATTTCCAAACTACTTTGACAATATGATTCTCAAAGGAGAGATTACTATCCACCTGGGTCCCCAGGTCTCTTATTACCTCTTCTGTATTAAGGGGGCTGCCACCTATTTGGTAATCCGTGGGTGTTTTGCTTTTCCCAATTGGAATGACTATGCATTTTTTGGCATTTAGCTTGAGGCCATGACTTTGACACCAGGTGTCCATCTCAGTAAGGCCTTTTTGGAGGATGTCCGTGTCAGCCAGAGAGTCAATTATGGCTCCCAGTTTGCAGTCATCAGCAAACTTGATTAGCCATAGTTCTCCTGTGTTTGCCTTTACTTCTGAGAAGTATATGTCGAACAGTAGGGGTCCCAGGACCAAGCATTGTGGGACACCACTTGTGACTAGTTTAGAGTCTGACCTGGAGCCTGCTATTCTTACCGTGTGAGTTCTGTCTGGAAGCCAGTTGGCAACCCATCTCATGACGTAGGGGTTTATGTTCAGGCTGGTGAGTTTTTCTATAATACCTGAGTGAGGAATGGTATCGAACACCTTGGCGAGGTCAAGGTAGGCCGTGTGACCCACCTTTCCCTCATCTATGGCCTTGGTGACTATCTCAATGAAGTCAACCAGGTTTAGTAGGCATGATCTGCCCTTAACAAAGCCGTACTGGGTCAGGTCAAGTGTTTGGTGGTGAGCAACTAATGGCAAGTGAAGATGTGCCATGATGTTAGAGTCCAAAACAAGATGAAGGAATGCTGTAACCATCTCAAGAGGTGCATACACAACATATCAGTTTAAGGGTGTGCACATTCATTCAACTGGCTTATTGTACTGATTATTATTTCCATATGTTTTCACAGACCAGATTGTTATGTTTTCAATTGAACTGTACAGGCTATAGGTCACATTAAAGGTGGGACTTGTTTTGAGATGAGTTATTGTGGTGTCATGTTTCAATTGCACAAATACCAGACATTGTAACAGTAGTGTGTACCCTTTATATCTACTGTAGCTATATGGAGTCAGCAGTACCTGACCTGTATAACCAGCCTCCACCAAGGTACAGTAATCTCCTTTGGTGGACAGCAGCAATACACAAACCACATAATAGGTTGCTATATTGGCTGTACTGGGACACATAGATGCAGGCAACAACTTGGAAGCACATCCACCTCTATCTCAGCAAGCATGTAAGTTCACAGGTGACTTCCTGTAAGGCTGACTATGACTACAAATCAGACATAACCACACCACCAAAGACAATTGCAACAGTATTTCCACATATGTTGTCAGTCTCAGAGGAAACAACACAATTCACCCTGTACTTGGGGTAAAGAACACCTCATACACACATGCCATCGATATAGGCAACCTGCATCAGACAGGTTAGGTGAGAACATCACCACCCTGTCCACCACAGTTGTATAGGGGTATATGCACATCAGCCACACTCCTCCCCTCAGCAATGGCGAGCATGTACATATTGCCTACTGATGGCAACAATTGCAAATCTCCATGGGGCATAATAACATCACTGTCTGCCTCTTACATGAACTCAGGCATGTGCTCACAGCTTCATCACACACCACAGTCAAACACAGACCTGCCACCATCCACATACCATCCACATGGAAGATGGCCACTGTCAACCCTCTACACAGACATGAATGGAGAATAGAGAATTATGCAATTAACTGTCCAACATTGGGGGAAATAAGATAGCTCTGGGCCAGGAGTGTAATGCAAGCTTCTACAGCCATGATAGATTGGAGGGTAATGGTGTAGTTTGGATTATTTGCAAATAATATGCACTGTTGATGTGCAATTAGACAACCGTATGAGGTCCTGTGTCCTTTCTCCTGTTTATGTCTTCCAAGTAACATGCAGAGGGCTCACCTACCAGCATTCTCTGTTGGGGAAACTTACATCATCACCCAATATGTGATTGAACATTATGCCATGTTATTTGGACGGAGAGCAGATGTGTGCGGGAGAGGACTGCCCTGTGGAACAATATGGTCCACAGGGTAAATGATGCTGGGCTGCACAACAGACCTTATGAGCAGGTACAGCATGGGGCCACCAACCTCATCCACCATGCCTGTCAATGGGCTGCTGCTGTAGCGAGGTACTGGCTAGCCACAGGTGGGGGCTCAACCATCCAGCCCCCACTGATGCCCACCGAGGAGGTCCTCGCCAACCTTGGGGCACCCGCTCAATGCACAAGCTATGACGCTGAGGAGTGCATTGTGGAGGTGGGTTGCACACACACACTGGATTAGGGTAAGGGCCCATTGGGAATTAGTACACTAATGTATCACACATACATGTATCTGCATTGTATCTACATCCATGTGTCATGTCCGATTGCAGTTGTGGATGGGGTTTTCTAATGCACAGGGTTGCACATCGATGGTGAGGACAGAACATTGTGTATTATTGGGGTTAGTAGTGTAAATATGCAGACATGCTGCATCCACCCTGTACCAAGGCCACATGTGAGTCTGCTGACAATAATTCCCTCTCACAATTACCTATGACCCTCTGGTCTGCATATTGGACAGCAGCCTGAAGCTGGTGAGTATGACATTTTTCTGTTGTTACCTAGCAATAGCCCAGGCATGTGAAGGGCATGAAACTTGCCATGCACACAACAATCAGTAATAGCTATATTGCTCTATGTAATAGCTATATTGCTTTATGTGCATGTTCACGTTTGGTGGGGTTAACTGCATTGCATCACAGTGGTCACCACTGGGGCCTATCTGACATGAAGTCAACATTTCTGTGGCATACCTCACAATTTGTCACTGCCAAGACGTCTGGACAGAGGCCAGCAAAATGGGCTGGGCAAACCACCTAAGTTAGGGACATGTGTGACACATTAGTGGTATACAGTGGATATAAACTGTGCACACACCCCTGTTAAGATGCAAGGTATTCCTGCTGCATACACATTAGGACCACAATATGTCACTCCATACCTCTTCCAGCCTTTAATGTGACCCATAACATGAACAGTTCACTTGTAAAACCAAGCATCCGGACTCATGCATTGGACTTACAAGGCTGGCCACCTGTGAGGGTGGCAGATGTCGTATCATCATGAATTCTCAGTCAGGTATGATACCTCATGCTACTATATGTGTCAGTACACTTACTGTGGCCTATCTGGCTACAATAACACATACATGGGCATTGTTAAGGCACACAGACCACTTCTGACCACATATAGGTTGCAAACATCTGGATATTCCAGACACATCTGTACAGAGTACTGTACAATGGTTTAAATTGCTGCATGTGAGGCAGATGGTGTTATCGCACTATATAAAGTTATGGCAAAAGGAGGTGGTCACCAGTCGTGTATGGTACACACATCAAAATGGTATAAGCCACACAAGATATGATACATACAGACACACACACACACACACATACACACACACACACACACACACACACACACACACACACACACACACACACACACACACACACACACACCAGTACTGAGATTCATAGGTTCATTGCTTCATAGATGTGTAGTAGGTAAATGGGCCTGAAGGCTCTACAAGGCTAGCCCAAGGGAATACTCTGGCATCAGGTCACATGGCAATAGTCCCCAGTGTGGCTCAAGAGTATAGTGACTGGAGTGGTCCCCAGGGGTGGGTATTGTATTCCCCATCCACTCATCCAGATTTCTATTGTGGGTGGCCATTGATTTGTATTGCCTCACATGTATTTATATTCCATAACATGGACAGTATCTGGGTTATGCACCTGTCCCACAAGCATGTCCTTTGAAGTGTGGAAGTGTGCTTGAGGTCTCTGGGGCATGTTGTGTGGACAAATTGGTATCTTCATATGTAGCATTCCTGACCTAGTATGGTGAGACATGGCTGTGTAACTGAGATAGTGATTGCACCTATATAGACAGTATGATATGGGGATTCATTGGAGTTACTGGAGTCTGTCTATACAGGGCATGTGTATAAGGCATGATATTCCCTTTGTGGGGTACATTTGCAGACTCTACAGTTGTTGCAGGTTTCCAGTGGGGAACATGGCAAAAGGGCCACTGTACATGTTGATTGGGCTACTGAGGGGATTGTACAGGGTGATCATGTCCTTTTACTTGCTGGATAACACACACTTTGGAAATGTAACACATCAAAGTACTTTCTGATGTCAGTGGCATGGTTGTGGTCAACAGGCAACTGACTGTCAACCTATGTTCCCCATTCTGTTATAATGTCAATGTTCAGTGGAATACCATCAATGGATTACTTCATGTGAGCCATGGTGTTCCCAAAGGTAATGACGACACATCTCTTGGCATTGAGGTAATGTCCAGGTAGGTGTCAAGTGACCTTTGTGCATGATGTCAACATCACATGGATTGGGAATGCTACCACCCACCTTACTGCTGTATGCAAACATTTTCAGCCAGGGTGCCTTTGTGTTCTCCTGCACCTCAGAAGGGTAGATCCCAAACATATGAGGACATGGGTCCATACCCTTGTGTGACACCAGTCATGTCTGGTCATTGGTTTGACATGGAGTCCACTGAAATCATACCGTGGGTATTATCTGTGAGGGAGTTTGCAGAAGAACTACTGATGTAGTGGTTGATGCCGAGCCAAGTGACTTTGTGTATGATTCCTGGGTGGAGAGTGGTCTCTGAGTATTAGCAGGGTTGCCTATATTGTTAACTTTTCCATACTGTCACATAGTCATTGTACATGGCAATAGACAGTTAGGGCTGTGGACTGTCTACACCAACCTGTACAGTGTTTGACAACTGTTGGCCTTGTAATGTGGACATTGGGACATATACTTGGTCATCAATTTAATAATTTAGCAAAACCTGGCCCCCAATGGATCCTGTTATTACACAATCACACCAACACCCACACAGGATACTGATAGCAAACAGAGAGAGACACACAAACACATACACACACGCACACACACACACACACACACACACACACACACACACACACACACACACACACACACACTTGCCAGTACTGAGTTTCAAACCCCTACCTATCTAGGTATTGCTACTACAGAGTTATGCGTTTATTGCATAAGCCACGGAGCTTATAGGATGGATCCTGTCTCAAGGTACTTCTAAGATGAGGAACATCACCAGCCCTTGTAAATACTGGCATTGGGTGATGTAGTGGCTGAGAGATTTCATAAAATACTTTACCCTACACACACAGTTACATTTGCCAGGAGTGAGGTTCGAACCTTTATCTAATATGTTTACAGACCTTTATGTTATGCATTTACCACATGCACCACTGATACTTCTAAGGTGAATGATATCTGCAGGACTGCTAAAGTAGGGCAATGAAATTTCAGTTTCAGACTTCTTACCCTTCAGAACTGCAATGCAACTGCCAGACCTGTTGTAGTATGTCTGTGTAGGTCTGGTGGGGGGCTGATCACCATTGCCATCATTTGGGGGACTTAGCCCAGGCTTTCTTTATCATCATCTACACCTGTCCTGCTGGGTGAAGCTGGTGGTGGCTATGTGACCCTCATTGACATCCATGTGTGTGACCTATTGACACCCACAGTTATTTGGGCCATTACATGTACTGCAGTGGGAGTTGTCATCTTGTGTAGTACTGCCTAGTATGTTAACACCAGTATTTGTTATGGATTTCCTGCTGTCCCATATAGCTGTCAGCTGTCTGCTGCTATCCCATTCAGCCACCCAATTCCCTTGCATGCTTGCATCCATACCATACATGCAACTATCAGAACATACTACTCCATTCAGTAATTGATTGGAAGGGTGACTTACCTTGTTGCTGGGCCAGTATTGAGGATGGTGCTGAAGAGCTGACTATGTTGGATGCACGTAGTACACTCCCTATACATGATAAAGCACAGGTAGTGTCATGTTTGGCATCCCTTTTACTGTATGTGCGAGTTGGAGAGAGTTATCAGTCCCTGGGTCCCTACAGTGTCAATGTGTATGCTATGTGTTGCCTCTTTGCCCAGGCCTGGCCATACTGGGCATGCCTCCTTCTGCCTACAGGGGCAGGCTCAGGAAGCTCCTCCTCCGAATCCCTCTGTGCCTGTGCTGGCCTGGGCAATGGTGGGGGCTGTGTGGCCCTGCCCCATGCTGTTCCTGCTTTAGCTGTTTTGGCAGGATCATATTGTGTAGCATGACACATACTATGAACATTTGTATACATGTATCTGGTGAGTACTGCAAGGCTCCAACTGATATGTCAAGGCAGTGGAACTGTGACTTGAGCATCCCAAACACATGCTCTACAATGATCCTGGTTTGTGCGTGTGCCTCATTATGGTGTTCTTGTTCGGGTGTGTGCATTTCCGATGGGTGTCATCAGCCACAGCTCCAGTGCATATCCAGCATCCCCATTAGATGGCCATATGGGATGTCCCCCCCTGGAAAACCCCTGATACAGCTGTGAACAATGCCAGATGTGGGAGTCGTGATAGCTTCCAGGGCTGCCAGCACACACATGCATGATAATGCCTTTGGCATCACACACGACCTGGCAGTTGATGGAGGGGAAGGCTTTGCGGCTTATGTAGACCCTACCCTGCTCACCGGGTGGTGCTTTGATGTGGATGTGTGTGCAGTCTATGGCACTGACTACCTCAGGGTATTCTGCTATATAGTGGAAGAGACGCTTACTTCTGATCAATGCCTCACGGGTGTTGGGGAAATATATGTGCTCATTGGCATGTGGTGTCATGGCATCCAGGAACTGATGGAGTATACTGGATGCTGATGCCTGTGAGAGCCCCGTGATATCCCCAGTTGGTCTTTGGAAGGTACCTGTTGCTAGTATTCTTAAGCCTACACATACCTTGGTATCCACTGGGATGGGTTCCCCTCTGTTAGTTCTGTGTGTGGGGTGTGGCTGGCACAGCTTGATGATTTGCTGTAAAATGCCCCTGCCCACCCTAGAGCGCTCCACTATCCCCAGCTCATGTAGGCCCTGGTAGGTTACCCTAGGTCTATACACTCTTTTCCTCCTCCTCCTCCTCACTGTGGATCGGTTGTCAGCATTTTCCTCCTCACCACCATCAGTCTCTAGCACATATTGATGGAGTAAAGCAGCAGCAGCCTCTAACATTTTTAGTTGTTTTTGCCAGTTAAAAATCCCCCATCTGTGTACACTAGTCGTGTAGAGTTTGTGGAAAAAAAAAACAGTCTGAAAGGTGTTTGCATAGTTTATAGTCATGTGCTGGGCAACTGCATGTGTAATTGGCTGATTCTGATACATTCCACCTGCCAGGTATTTTACTTCTCGTTGATTGCTTTCCTACTGCTGTTTCTCCTTCCCAGTTCCTCCCTATTTAAGCCCCGAGATGCACCGCTCATACCCAGTGCTGAAATGTAATCAGTGCTGCCATTTCCTCTTTTTGTTATGTTTAAAACCCAGTGGGCAGTGCGCACACCCATTTAGGCCATATACACAGTGCTCAGGCACATCTGACACACCCCCTTCCGTAGCTGTGCTTAGCTAAGGGCAAACACTGGCCACAGCACTCCAGTCAGCTTATAGCATGACTTCATAAGGTGTGTGTCAGATTTGTTATAAACTCATTGGAGCTCTGTGCTTAGCTAAGGGCAAACACTGGCCACAGAGCTCCAGTGAGCTTATAGCAAGCATGACACACCCCCTTATAAAGTCATCCAGCTCTTAGACTTGCACTGTTGTCTTGCTGCACCTACATGATTAGGTACAAGCTGACACTTTGAAGAAATATGTGATTCAGTATAACTCCCCTCATTTGCATACTTCAGTGTGTAGGTCATTAGTTACTGCACTAAAACAGACCCTTTCCCCTTGACAACCGGTGCTCTCTGGTATTGTTTACATTCTGTATGCCAATGACGATAAAGGCAAAATGCAGATTTAACCTAAAATTGAGTTTTCCCATTTTTTTTTATTTTCAGCACGACCCCATTTGTACACCGCTGTCCTGTGCTTAAACAGCTGAGATTGGCCAAAAAAACAAGCTTCATTTTCATAAAAATTAATCCATCTTTCATGCCGATGGTCTTATATTTGGCTATTGGCATGTCTAATGTACATAATACATGCTTTTTCATGAGCTGTCATGCCTCCATTTTGTCATTTGCAAACATGTACGCGGTTATTTTTCGAATACATTTCTGCACTGACACTGTTCTAGCATGGAGACCTGGCAGCTTGGTGAATCATTAAATCACCTCATTTCCATCATGTTTTTCACCAGCAAATGAGGTGATTTGCATGCCACAGGGTTTTCCGTGCTGGAACAGTGTAGGGCCGCTCATGCACATGAAAACTGCACTATCCTGGATCGCTCAGTGGCCATTTTCCATGCAGGAGCTCTTACACTGTTCCTGCATGGAAAATCAGCCTTCCTGAATCCCAGGGTCAGTGTCTTTGGTTATTACCTCTTTCAAAAGATGCAGAATTTAATTAAACTGAGGAGAAGTGCTTTTTTCTAGTTTCTCACGACATACTTTCTTGCAATAGTTAGGACAGTCCATAAATATTGATCATTTTTCACACTCTGTGGAATGCATACATTAAACAAACCTGTATTTTCTCTATCAGAAAATTATCTGACAGCAGGGGTTAAGAAAATTAATTCCCCCAATAATCTTTCAACATGATGCAGTCACACAAAATATGTTTTCAGTTTGCTTTTCTTAAATTACATGTCCAATAGACCAGTTTGCTATCTTTTCATATTGTAGCAATTTTATCCAGGGTGTAAAAATCTCAATGAAAGCAATTTCCAAGTAAAATCTGCCAGTATAACTAATGATGCTTCACAATGGATTTTATCGTTCATTTATTTTGTCTGATATACGTTTTTGTTCATTCTGCAATCTAAATCTCCAAACATTGTTTAACTCTTTTCATGTGTTAAACAAATCTTGTACAAAATCTGACAATCTGACAGTGGCGGCTGGTGACTTCAAATCAAAGGGGGGCTGCAGGAGACAGCTGAATGGGTGGGGTCAAGGGGAAGTGGTGTGGCCAACTAGAAAGGGGAGGAGTTATGCTCAAAACCACAAAAACTAACTTTAATTAAATACGCTGCCCTAAGTGCCAAACCATCATTATGAGAGTCCAATTAAGACAAAATAAGTGTAGAAGAATAAAAATATTTCAATGCATTGGCTGCATGACAGCTTACTTAATATCTAGATGGAAACAAAAGGTTGTGAGGCATGAAAAAATAAATTACTTTTTAAATACATTACTGGAATGCCAGTCAAAATCAAGTATAAGAAAAACAAGCAGCACTCAACTCAAACCACTTCTCCTTGCACTGCAGTTCTAATTATAATTTATATTCAGCTTTATTCAAGTTCCAAGTAACATGCTGAAAGTAGAAATCTCTGTGATGCCCCCACTTGTAAAAATGTTTCTTATCCAAAAAAGACATGCTGCCTGACAACTATCTACTTGTTTCATGGGGAAAACAGGATCAAAGTAAAAAATGAAAAGCAAACAAGAAACAAGCTCAAGATACATTGCTTAAAGCATTACTGTACAGGTTATGGACCACACATGATTGGAATTCTGTTTAGTTTACGGGTAAAGTCTGTAGAGATGACTGGAAGTCTCCAACAAGTGTGAGCTTTTTAAAAGAATGTAATCCTGTCCTTCAATACCAAAGGCTTATACATTATCTAGTTAAGTATTCTCTGCATGGCAACAACAGAAAGGCTTTCAATGTTGGCAATTCTTTAACAGTATGCATATTAAAGCTTACTTGCATCTTATGATCTCAGACAAGCTTACCTTATGGTCATTAAAGCATTGCTACTTAAACACAGAGCAACAGGCACTTTGAGTAATAAGCATAAATCTGAGTAATAAGCATAAATCAACAGTACAAAAATATGACAGAAACCAGACCATTCTGCAAAATCAAGGACAGATGAAAAGCCACTGTAGTACTTGTGTCTACCTTGGATGGGGGGGACACACTGCACATTTACACTGCATAACTACTCCTTGCCTTGCTTGGACACATCCAGAGTCACTACATGGGGGAGTGGGGTGCAACAAGAATGTCATAATTCGAAATGTCTCTGGCTGACTGTGATGGCTCTGACACATTTGTCATACCTCTCAACCTCAGAGCAAGAAATCTGGACAAAGCCATACACAGAAGTGGGACAAAGGCCCAAAAATAAGGACAATTTTTAAATATTGCTCTAATAAACTTAGAAAGATAACAGAATAGGTCTTGCATTAGTATGCATTTTCTGAAGGGTATAAATTCTGAAACTCAAATGTGTGTCATTATTTTCTAACTTCAGTCTTTAATGATTTGTCACTAATTTGCCAAAACACACAATTTTATGAAAAATGGACCAAAAATGTGATGCAAAAATATGAAATAGCCACACAATACAGCTGGGAACCTGTCAAAGAAGGGACACTTTAATATTATTACTGCTAACTTGAGCAGCTGACAAAATAAAATAATCTACATGCATTTCAAGTAATCTATAACTTTGATTATTATAATTATTTCTTAATTGTAAACCCTACATGTTTTCTTCCAAAATTGCTATTTTGCGGAGGGATTATTAGGGGGAAGAGCAACATTTTGAGCCAAAATCGGGGACAGTTGAGGGGTTGGCTATGCCTAATTCTATAAAGCAATTTGCATGTACCTCTCAACCTGTTAATGCAGTAAATCTGAACAAGGCCAAATATATTGGGGGAACATATAAACAGTACTAAAACTGCTCTTGTATAAATTGAGACAGTTGATAGAATAACAGTTCTTACTTTAGCATGCATTTTTCTGAAGGTTATGAAGTCTGAAACTCAGTGTATCATTATTTAGTGACTTAATTCCTAAATGATTTGCCAGAAAACTACAAATTTTATGAAGAACAAACCAAAAATAAGAAGCAAAAATCTATTCATTCTTTGAAAATCTGGACAGTTGGGAGGTATAGTTCAGCTGGGCCTGTCTCAGTTTGCTGCCCTTCCCCCCTGACAAAATAATGGTTGAATGGAGCCTCTGCAGCCATTCCAATGATCCATTACTTGGCTATCTCACTCCATTTACCATAAACACTAATGTGCATACTGCTTTACTTCTATGATGAGTTGGACTTCATTTGAAAGTTTTATTTTGTATTTTACAGCACAAACACTAAGACATCTGCTAAACAAAGCAATGCAGTCTCACAATGAAAAACAGACTTAGCATTAAAACTTCTCTGCCCTTGAAACACACATTCATTGAAACAGCATTGAAACCCACATTCAAAGAAAATACATTTTGCCAGTGGCAGATAAAGATTAATTTGGGCTGTTTTCAAATCATAGGCCCCTTGCATATGAAACATACATGTGCTGTTTGATACACCTTCCTCGTTGTACTAAATTTATATTCCTTGTATAATACAGTACAGTTGTTAGAGGGCATTTTAAATTTGTTTTGAACATTTTTCCAGTAAGCAATGAAACAAAACACATGCACCCATAATGACAAAACTGCCCAGTTCAGAACAATTCCATCATAAAAGTCTACTCAGACTTCCACAGTCCACCATTATTAGTAAATATGCACAATTCCACAGTCCACCATTATCAGTAAATATGCACAATTCTACAGTCCACCATTATCAGTAAATATGCGCAATTCTACAGTCCATAATCAGTAAATATGCACAATTCTACAGTCCATTATCAGTAAATATGCACAATCTCTGAAGAAGTAAAAGTCATCTAAATAATTCCACATTAAAGAAATCTGTAACTAATGAAGAGGTTGCTGCTAGCAAACACCTTTATATTTCATGGTTTCATCGAAAAATAAAGTGTCTGTTGCCCCTCAGGAATAAATTGCCTATATTACATTAAAAAATGATAAGCTAGTAATATTGCAAGATGGGTAGGGAATTCAGTCTTTAACACCTGCATACAAGGTACAGGTTCAAGCCTGAGGTATTCCCTAACACACACACACAACTGTAGTAGCAAACCACAAAAACTAAATATACTGCCCTGGGTGCCAAACCGTCATTATGAGAGTCCAATCAAGACAAAATGAAGTGTAGAAGAATAAAAATATTTCATTGCATTGGCTGCATGACAGCTTAATATCTAGATGGAAACAAAAAAGGTTGTGAGGCATGAACAAATAAATTACTTTTTTTAAATACATTAATGGAATGCCAGTCAAAATCAAGTATAAGAAAAACAAGCAGCACTCAACTCAAACCACTTCTTGCACTGCAGTACTAATTATAATTAATATTCAGCTTTATTAAAAGTACCAAGTAACATGCTGAAAGTAGAAATCTCTGATGCCCCCACTTGTAAAAATGTTCCTTATCCAAAAAAAGACCTGCTGCATGACATCTACTTGTTTCATGGTGAAAACATAATCAAAGTAAAAAATGAAAAGCAAACAAGAAATAAGCTCAAGATACATTGCTTAAAAGGATTACTGTACAGGTTATGGACCACACGATTGGCATTCTGTTTACGGGTAAAGCCTGCAGAGATGACTGGAAGTCTCCAAGTGTAATGAGACTCTTAAAATAATGTAATCCTGTCCTTTATTACAAATACTGGCATATGCATTTCAATACTCAAGGCTTATACATTATCTACTTAAGTATTCTCTACATGGCAACAGAAAGGCTTTCAATGTTGGCAATTCTTTAACAGTAGGTTCATAGGTTCATAGATTCATACTAAGCTAACTGCCCTTGTGAGCCATTTTAAGCCTAGCCAATTATCCCTTGTGAGACTCAAACCCTGTACCTTGTGTTTGTAAGGCGAACACCTTAACCATTAGGCCACCAAGTATGCTTATTAAAGCTTACTTGCATCTTGCAATCTCAGCCAAGCTTACCTGATTGTCATTAAAGTATTGGTACTTAAACACAGAGCAACAGGCACTTTGAGTAATAAGCATAAATCAACAGTACAAAAAATATGACAGAAACAAGACCATTCTGTACAAATCAAGGACAGATGAAAAGCCACTGTAGTACTTGTGTCTACCTTGGATGGGTGGGATTCTCTGCACATTTACACTGCATAACTACTCCTTGCCTTGCTTCGACACATCCAGAGTCACTACATGGGGGACTGGGGTGTAACAAGTATGTCACAGTTTGAAATGTCTCTGGCTGACTTGTGATGGCCCTGACACATTTGTCATACCTCTCAACCTCAGAGCAAGAAATCTGGACAAAGCCAAAAAAAGAAATGGGACAAAGGCCCAAAAATAAGGACAAGTTTTAAAATATTGCTCTTATAAACTTAGAAAAATAATAGAGATCTTGCATTAGTATGCATTTTCTGAATGGTATGAAATCTGAAACTCAAATGTCTGTCATTATTTTCTAACTTCAGTCTTTAATGATTTATCACTAATTTGCCAAAAAAACACAGTTTTATGAAAAATGGACCAAAAATGTGATGTAAAAAATATAAAATAGCAACACAATACAGCTGGGAACCTGTCAAAGAAGGGGCACTTTAATATTAGTACTGCTAACTTGAGCAGCTGACAAAATAAAAGAATCTACATGCATTTCTGAAATAAAAGTAATCTGATTATTAGTTATTTCTTAATTATAAACCCTCCATGTTTTTTTCCAAAATTGCTATTTTGCGGAGGGATCATTAGGAGAAGAGCAACATTTTGAGCCAAAATCAGGGACAGTTGAGAGGTTAGGCTATGCCTAATTCTATAAAGCAATTTATTTGTATGCACCTCTCAACCTGTTAATGCAATAAATCTGGACAAGGCCAAATATATTGGGGGAATATATAAACGGTACTAAAAATTGCTCTTGTATAAACTGAGACAGTAGATAGAACAGGTCTTACTTTAGCATGCATTTTTCTGAAGGTTATGAAGTCTGAAACTCAGTGTGTCATTATTTAGTGACTTAATTCCTAAATGATTTGCCAGAAAACCACACATTTTATGAGGAACAAACCAAAAATAAGAAGCAAAAAATCTATTCATTCTTTGAAAATCTGGACAGTTGAGAGGTATAGTTCAGCTGGGGCTGCCTAAGTTTGCCGCCCTTCCCCCTCACAAAACCATGGTCAAATGGAGCCTACCCCTGCAGCCATTCCAATGATCCATTACTTGGCTATTTCACTCCATTTACCATAAACACTAATGGGCATACTGATTTACTTCTATGATTTGAACTTCATTTGAAAGTTTTATTTTGCATTTTACAGCACAAACACTAAGACATCTGCTAAACAAACTTGGCATTAAAACTTCTCTGCCCTTGAAACTCACATTCATTGAAACAACATTGAAACCCACATTCAAATAAAATATATTTTACCCGTGACAGATAAAGATTAATTCTGGGCTGTTTTCAAATCATAGGTCCCTTGCATATGAAACATACATGTGCTCTTTGATACACCTTCCTATTGCTTTGAACATTTTTCCAGTAAACAATGAAACAAAACGCATGCACCAATGACAAAACTGGACAATTCAGAACATTTCCATCATAAAAGTCTACTCAAACTTCTACAGTCAACTATTATCAGTAAATATGCACAATTCTACAGTCCACCATTATCAGTAAATATGCACAATCTCTGAAGTAGTAAAAAAGTCATCTAAATAATTCCACATTAAATAAATCTGTAATGAAGAGGTTGTTGCTAGCAATCACCTTTATATTTCATGGTTTCATCGAAAAATAAAGTGTCTGATGCCCCCGAGGAATAAACTGCTTAAATTACATTAAAAATAAGCTAGTAATATTGCAAAAGGAAAGGGATGGCAAACTGATAACAGGCTCATAATTAGTATCTTAACTTTCAGTACGGCAGCATTCACCCCTTATGAGAGTAGAACCAACAACCTTCTGCATCAAAAGCAAGTACACAACCTGTTGTGCTATTAGCAATGTGAGGTAACTTAGCATAATCAGCACTAAACTTCTCTTCCCCTGCAGCTCTCAGTTCCTTGTAGAATCTACTCAATACTCAACTGCATCTCAACTTCGCAGCACAAGAAATCTGGAAAAAGCCAAATTTATTGGGGTGGGTCAAAAGGGCAAAAACCAGGGACACATTCAACATTGCTTGTATAATCTTGGAAAGCTGATAGAATAAAATGCTGTGTTACCACCATACATTTTACTGCCAAGGTCCCTGTGCAAAGAGTCAGAACAACATACCACTACGCCAAATCACCTGCTTTGTGAAAGAAAAATGCTGTGTTACCACCATACATTTTACTGCCAAGGTCCCTGTGCAAAACAGTCAGAGCAACATACCACAACGCCAAATCAGCTGCTTTGTGAAAGAGAGGAAGACTGAAACTTAAATGGCTATCATTTAATGAATTCAGTTCTCACCATAGCTGTCAACCTCTTAGCACAAAACACCTGGACAAACCCAGTAATGAGGGAATACAGCCCTCAAACATATTCAGTGAATTCAGTTCTGGCCATAGCTGTCAACCTTAGCACAAAAAACCTGGACAAAGCCAATAACAGGGTAATACAGTCCCAAAAATAAGGACAAATTTCAAACAGTCATCTTATAAACTTAGACAATTGCTATAAAGGTTGTGTTACTATATATTTATTGCTAGAATAAAAAGTTGTTTTACTATGTATTTTCTGAAGACTATTAAGTCTGAAATTCAAATGCCTGTCAATTTTACTTCTGATGGAACAAAAACAATTTTCAGCAGAGGCCCAGGAAGAAATACTGTAGACACATGTCTTTGTAACATGGCAGGACACCAGAGCAAATCCGCACAAACACAGAGATAAGATGCAGACTCCACACAGAAGGCACCCCAGCCAAGAATCAAACCAGAAAACCTATAGCTGTGAGGCAACAATACTGCTACTGCACCATCAAATATGTAAGGAATTAAACATTCAGAAACCTGAAGTCTGAAATTCAAATGCCTGTCAATTTTATTTAACATTTGTTAATCAGGACAGTCTGACTTGGAACAAAAAAGACAATTTTCATCCGAGGCCCAGGAAGAAATAATGCAGACATGTCTTTGTAACATGGGAGGACACAAAAGCAAACCCACACAAACACAGGGAGAAGATACAGACCCGACAAAGAAGGAACCCCAGCCAAGAATCAAACCTGAGAACCTGCAGCTGTGAGGCAACAATGCTACCACTGCACCATCAAATATCAAGCATTGCAATATTTACAAACCACAGATATTATGAGGAATGGATCAGATCAAATATGAGGCAAAAATCTGCAATTTTTTTACAAATAGTGGTGGGTAGGGAATTCAAGTCTTTAACACCTGCATACAAGGTACAGGGTTCAAGCCTGAGATATTCCCTGCCACACCACCATGAGTCTAACCACCAGTATATCACACACACACACACACACACACACACACACACACACACACACACACACACACACACACACACACACACACACACACACACACACACACACACAGCAGCTCTTGTCCTTCTCCATATAAATAAAACCAAACCCTGATCCCCCTTGTCCTTCTCCGTAAATCCAGTGCAAGTGAAACCACCATAAATACATCCAAACCCCGCCCGCAAGATCCTCCGATCCCTGCAAGTGAAACCAATAAATCAAAATGACCCACGAGATCTTCCCGACGAGACTGCAGCAAATTCAAGACTGCTGATGTTGCAGTCCGACCCTGACGCGTTTTCCCAGCGAGTTCCAGGATAGTCTATGCAGTTTAAAACTGCATAGACTTCTGGGAGCTCCGTTCCTCATGTTTCCTAATAAGGACTGCTGCTGAGACAATCTGCGCATGCTCCAAACTCTCAGCAGCAGTCCGGACTAGTGCGCATGCTCGAAGTCCGCGAATTTTTAAACTTTTTTTTTTTCTTTTTATTTCTTTTTATTTTAATTTCTTTTATTTTACAGTTGAGGGGGCTGCAGTCCGGCAGTCCAATAGCACAGGCAGCCCCTGCAATCTGACAATGTCACTGAATATAATTTAGTATATACAATCTGGCACACATATTCAATTAGTTCAGGAATATATTTATGATTATTATGCTTTGACACATGAAACTTTTCTTGAACATAACATCTATTTTGTTGTATCAATGACCATTCATTTGAATTTCTACAGAATTCAGAGCAGAAACATTTGTTGATTTAAGATCCAATCCTTGGAAGCAGTTATACCATCCTAAAAATGTTTTCATCTTTCATTGACACATTTTTGATTAATTAGAACTCTCTAAAAGACCTTCTGTAATATGATGGAATATAAGCAAAGAAACCCATTGTTTGTTCCTATATGTCCCATAATGATATTTTTAATTTTTAAAAAATATTATTGACATAGGGTGAGATTATTTGTGAGTATCTATTATTATATAAATTTTTCAAAGTTTCTTTCACTTGTTTTTTCACTAGTCATTATTAGAACAATTTCAAGGTATTCTAGTTCCCGTGCTTTTTTTCTAAACCATATTTTAAAAGTGTATTAGAATTTTGTCTGTTAATCAAAATTATACATTTATTTATGTGTGAATGAGAGGAAGGATAGAGGAATGGTGAGGATGCAAGGAGTAGAGGTGGCGAAGGTGGATGAGTTTAAATACTTGGGATCAATAGTTCAGAGTAATGGTGAGTGTGGAAGAGAGGTGAAGAAGAGAATACAGGCAGGATGAAGTGGGTGGAGAAGAGTGTCAGGAGTGATTTGTGACAGACAAGTACCAGTAAGAGTGAAAGGGAAGGTCTACAAGAGGGTAGTGAGACCAGCTATGTTATATGGGTTGGAGACAGTGGCACTGACAAAAAGGCAGGAGTTTGAGCTGGATGTGGCAGAGTTAAAGATGTTAAGATTTGCACTGGGTGTGATGAGGATGGACAGGATTAGAAATAATTATATTAGGGGTTCAGCCTAGATTGGAAGGTTTGGAGACAAAGCCAGAGAGGCAAGATTACGTTGGTTTGGACATGTGCTGAGAAGGGATGCTGAGTATATTGGGAAAAAGATGCTAAGGATGAAGCTACCAGGTAACAGGAAAAGAGGAAGGCCTAAGATAAGGTTTATGGATGTGGTGAGAGAGGACATGCAGTGGTTGGTGTGACAGAGCAAGATGCAGAGGACAGGAAGAAATGGAAACAGATGATCTGTTGTGGCGACCTCTAATGGGAACAGCCAAAAGAAGATGATATTAAAATGAATGTCAAAGATGATCTCAGATTTCTGGCTTTATTCTGTCTATTTCTCTTAGTGAATTATTCATTCCAGTAATTGTGAACATTATATAACATGCAAATAACATAGTTTTTGACTCATATCATTCCTCTAGATTTATTCCATGAAGATTTGTGTTAATTCTAACTGCTGAAGCTCACATTACTATAGCCAATGCAAATAAAATAGCAAAAAGAGGGTTCGTTGTATTGTACCCTTCTTTATTTCTTGTGGATCAGATAAAGAGACATTGGATTTTACATCTATTTTACTGTCATGCTGAATGGTTTATTAGAAAACTAAATTCTTTTGGGAGATCATAAATATGTAATATTTTAAATAAGTAATCCCAACTAATTGTATGAAAAGCTTTTTTAATATCAAGATTTATGAAAACTGCTTCTTGTCTGTTTTTAATTACATCTATTAAAGTTAGAAGCCTTTTAATTCTAAGACAAACATCTTTTATTTATAAAACCTATTTGATCATTATTTATTACGTGAGGATGATTTATTTCCTTTTGTATGTAACTGACATAAACATTTTATAACCAATATTTAACAGTAAAATTGGGCTATATGTAGGGCAACTTAGTAATTAAAGAATATTTCCACGAAGGAGGCGCCATTAAATTAATTTGAATATTAGCCAATATCTTATGGAAAAATGAACTATATCATGGGTAAACTTTTGTATAGCTCTGAGATAACCCTATCAATGCCTGGTGCTTCGTTGCTTTTGATATTTATGTTACTACTGAAATTCATAAAGTGAGAATCATTGATATCAAAATCATTACTAGACTGGTTTAAATTGCCATTATAATTTTAAAATTAAAAATGTTGATATTTCTTAAATTTCTAATTTTAGTTTGTTAGGTTTTGTACCTCTAAGATGTCCTTTATATGATCATTGTTGCAGTACTGCAAGTATACGGGAGTATCCTAACAAGGATACCATAGGTGCAGCAAGTATACCAAAGCTTGGGCATGTTCCAATCACATTGTATAGCTGCCTCATGACAGGCATGAGGAAGTGTGTGTTGGTACATAAGCGATGTGTGGGTGTGAAGGTCCTCAGAACTTTCTTGCAGCCACTCTGATCAGAGATTGCTTCTATTGCTTCGCTCTGTCAGCTATATGGTCTTTGCTACTTCTTATTGCAAGTGGGCAGATAAGTAGAGCAATTAGGGGCCCTTCCTGTTTCCCTTAACATTTCATCCTATGACTGAAATGTTATTTCTTTTCTGTTAAGTGAGGTAAATGTGACTGTGGGAGGCAGATACTGTATAAAGACAAGCATTCTAAGTGCAGGTCCTAACCACCGCTTTAGGGAGTGTTCAATTTCTAAATCATTTGCTCTTAAATGAATATGGAGTCTATTAACCTTGCTGAAAATATACCTAGAAAATCAGAGACTAAAAGAGCTTGCACAAGGTGGGATGGCTTTTGAAGTTTTCCAGTCAGACATCACTCAGCAGCCACATAAAAAGTTTAAGAAGTCGAAACTTATGGAAGTTTTGGTTATTTGGTCAGACACAAATGTCTCTGCTATGGTGCTTAATGATCCCTCAGACTGCAGCTTTGGTTGCTGCTTCCATTGTCACAACCCTGTTGGAGGCCAACAAGGCATAGCATGTATATACATTCATTGTGATTGCTGAGGTGACCAGCAAAGCCATGAAGGGATAACCCTAGCAGATCTTTTTGAGAGACCTGAGGGGATGCCACAAATCCTTATCTTAGAGGAAGTTCACATTTTCCTTATAGAGATACATCAGGGGTCTAATTCTTCTCAATTCATTTCTGCAGAGAATCCCATAAAGAAGAAGGAAAATACAAATTATACCTCCCCTTCTGATACATTTATCCCTAAAGACCCCCAGAAAAATTGGTATGATTTCTCTCAAGGAGAATTTAAATCACTTATGTCTTTGATGCCACCTCAGTTCCTTTACACCCCTCACAAGAGGGTCAGAGATACTTCTGAAGATGAAGATTTGGAATCTGAATTTGAATATTTTTCTTATTCCTTCCAGACCCATTATCCATTGGGTTTGGAATCAAAGGATGAGGATACCCTTTCCCCGATTCCCCATTAGAAGAACTAACCTTTAGAGACAGTTATGAAAATGATGCAGCAGTTTCAATGGGAAGGTAAGTGTCGGATGTGTAAAAGAGATACTATGACTTACTATACTTGTTCATAAACCATGTGCAACACTCCCTGTGCTGGAAGCCTTGTAGGATAGCTTCTTCCCAGCTTTTTTAACTTCTGAGTTTCAATCTCCAGCATAAAAAAAAAAAAAAAACCTGACAGATTTATAAGGTTCCTGACACATGTACGGTGATATATAAAAATTGTCCTTTGGAGCTATATGTACTTACTACTGATCTAACAAATGTTTGCCATATTCTAATACTTTGCCTAATGACAAGGACAGTAGACAGATATGGAAAAAAGGTGTACACCTCTGCTGTACTGTCTTTTTGAGCCATTAACTATCAAATTCATATAATTAGATCTCATCTTTGTTGGGTAATATAAACAGGTTAATGTAAGATCTACCTGACTCAGACAATAAATCTTCTATGTTGTATCTTCTACTTTCTGCTGTTCAGGTATCCAGACATTCTATTGAATGAAATTATGATTTAGCAGATGTATCTTCTGGACCTGCTGCTCCTGTGTTAAAGAGATATTATTGGTTAAAGTTACGGTCTTTGTCTGAAGATGTCAAGACCATGTTATTAGATGCACTGTTAGAGGGACTGATCCAGCAGTTGCTGAAATTTTTAAACATCTGCAAGAAAAAGGTAAGATTATGTAAGGTTTCAAGTAGATTTTTCTTTCCTTGTCTCAAAATTTTTAAGAAACTATCCATCCCAAGGCAAGACCATTTTTTCGTAAAAACCAGAACTCTCAACATAAATGTAAAAAGTCCTCTAAAAAGAAGTACCAGTAGAGGTCCAAATCTGATTTCAAAGTACCAAAAGGTCCTTTCCTGAACAATCAGCCAGCTTGTGACTATCAGCTACCTCTCTTCTTTCTTCCACCCATCATGACCAGTGCTCATACTCTTTCAAAGATGGTTTCTCAGTCCTTGACATTATCATGAAAGGCTACAAATTAACTTTGCTTTTCACACCACTCCATTCTGGACTTTCTCAAGTGTCTCCAGACCAAGAACACATCATTTTGCCAGTATTGTCGGAACGAAAAGAGTTCTATTCAAGACTTTTCCTTGATCCAAGAGGACACATGGACGTGCATTATGGATTTATCAGTCCTGAGCACCTTTCTGGCTGTGCCAAAATTCAAGATGTTGTCCCTGCAAACTTTTCTACCAATGATCCTTCTACACGTTTTCTTAGTAACACTGGGACCTCAAGAATGCTTATCCTCATATTCAAATTCATCCATAAAACAGAAATTTCTTAAGATTCTGTGCCTTAAATTTCTTCAATTTTCTTTGCCTTTGGATTGTCTACAACTCCAGGTCCTAGGGTATTATCCACATATACCTTTACCTAGATGAAAGGACAAGCTCCTTCAAAGGCTTCAGTTTACCCTGGTGCTCTTCCTTCATATGGGTTTCACCCTAAACTTAAAAAAATCTGCCTTTCAACTGTCTTAGAATATAGTACTCCTAGGATGCTGCCTATGTACTCTATCTAGGACAGCATTTCTTAACCAAGACAAACTGCAGTTTCTAATTTTCTTCTGCCCCTCTCTACTTCCTCTAGAATTAACCTCTGCAAGAGAGATACTGAGAGCCATGGGGTACATGACTTCAGTCATATAAATAATTGCTTTTCCCAGACTTCATATGAGAAAAAATGCAGTGGTACATCAAGTCAGTTTGAACATAGCACTGCCACCTCCTGAGCTTTTCAATTCTTTTCTTGTCCTTCATGAAAAAAGTGAATTCCTTTGGTGGATCAACAAGATATCATTCAATGTGTGTGTGTGTGTGTGTGTGTGTGTGTCTGTGTGTGTGTGTGTGGGGGGGCACATTCTACTCTCTTTCACCACCAGGAAGACTCCATGAATGATTCAGAACTGGGTTGGGGACATGTTCAGTGAATATAAAAGTCCAAGGTGTATGGTCAAGGCAAGTCAGTAGCAACCATGTAAATGTCAAGGAAATGAAATCCCTGATCCTGACTTTAGAATCTGTGTGTTGCCTTTGGTCTCCAGGAATCCTCTGAATCCTCTCAGGCAATACCGCTGTAATGTGGTATATCAACAAGCAGGAAGGAACAAAATCAGACCATCTCTGCAGACTTGATATGATGGCCTGGGAGATAATCATTCTGCACAGTCTCTTCATTCAAGCAGTTTATATTCCCCTCAGAAATGAACTATGTGGTGTATTTATTAAACAGATCTAGGGCAGACTCCGACAAATGAATGTTCAACGGAGGTTTTCCTACAGATTATCCATCATAAGGGAACTCCCCAGATAAATCTTGTTGGCTTTACTCTGAGCAGATAGCTCAGACTGTTAGGCAGCAAGGTTCCATGGCCAGAGGCTTCGGAGAATGGATTCTATGCCAGTCTTATGGAAAGAGAAATTTCTTTATGTTTTTCTTCCTTTCCTTTGATTCCAAAGGTTCTTTTCAAAATCAAGAAGGACAATCCACAGATACTATTGGCAACACCCATTTGGGCTACATGACATTTGTTCTCTCTTATTTTTCATCTGGCCAATGACAGTCACCACAAATTGCCCCACAGGATGGACTTGCTCACACAACAGCAGGGCTCTCTCATTCATCAAAATCTAAAAACCCTAAATCTAACAGTTTGAATGACAGAATTTTCATACCATTACGGCACCTATTTTCTGAGGATGTGATTTAGGTAGTACAGATGGCTATAACACCTGCAAGAACAAATGGAAGATGTTTTGTTTTATTTGGTTAAGAAACAGGACCTTATTGGATGGGCATTCCCACTATTCTTTTCCATCTGTGTGAGCTGCTCAATTTAGGGCTGTCATATTCTTTTAAAGCACATTTGTCATCCATATCTGCTTGTTTACTAGCAAATCCTCCTCCTTTGCACAGTTTGAGGTCAAACAATTTTAAAAGGCATCGTTCACATTAAGCCACAAAGAAAACATATTGCACCCACTTGGAGTCCTGAATTATATTTTAGAGACGTTAACTCCAGCTGGGATTCTATATAGATACATGCAAGGCTTTCAGAAAATCTGATCTATTCATTTCTTATCAGGGTCAAATGTTTGGTTGCCCTTTTTCTAAACAGACTATCTCCAGGTGGATTTCTTTGGCTATGTTTTGCTATTCCTTTTATGAAAAACATCTTCCAAGCCAGGCTGAAGTTCACTCTACCAGGACTGTTGCCCCTTCTGGTGCTTATTTCATAGGTCTGGATTAAAAAAAACTATTTTAGAATCACTCACTTGGCCTTCCATTCACACCTTCACCAAACATTATAAAATAGATGCCATGTCCAGGGCCAGAACAGATTTTGTCAGGTGCATTCTTCAGTGGATGATGGACTATGGTTTAATGCCTCGGTCCCATTTTTAGATATTTTAGAGTTTTGGGTATCTTCCCATGGATCAGCAATACTGCAACAGTGGCCATAAAAAAATATAGCACAGTTATGTAAGAACTTACCATAACAGCATATATCTGAATTGATCAATGTTGTAGTATCTGCATATGCCCGTCTTTCCTGCTCTTTTATGCAGAGATAGACCCTTCTTTCTCTGCTGACATCAGTTCTTTTTCCTTAGCATTTTTTGCCTCACATTTTGCCTATTTGTCTTGAGTAAGAAAGGTCTAAGGAACCTTAGACCTTTCTTACTTTCATATCAAAAATACTGGAACAGTGACCACTGCTTTTGCCCTTCTCACTCAATGAGTTCTGTCAGTTTCACAGTCCAGGCTCTCTGTGATCCTTCAGTAATGCAAGATGTTTGTTTTAAAGCATTACTCTAGTCTACCCTTCTTAATCCATTACATAGTGCTGCTAGCATTTAGTTGCCATCTTAGTTTGATCTACTGTGCTCTTCAGCAAACCTTTTTTTTTTTTTTTTTTTTTTTGAGACAGAACACC
Organism: Protopterus annectens; assembly: GCF_019279795.1. Taxonomy (NCBI): domain Eukaryota; kingdom Metazoa; phylum Chordata; order Ceratodontiformes; family Protopteridae; genus Protopterus; species Protopterus annectens. The sequence continues at coordinate 645,295,617 of NC_056741.1, forward strand.
AGCTGCCATTCTTTCATAGTCATTCTGAATGATTTCCTTGTTTTTTTTGATGATATTTCTTCTTTTAGGTTTCGGTGCTTTCTCTTCTGTCTTGAGGGTTTAGTTATTTCCTCAGCTACCCTTGAAAAAGAAGAAGAATTTTCTTACCTTTTTATGCTCTTTGCTTTAGTTTTTGTTACCATTGATACATTTGTAGGTATATTAGTTACCCTCCATTCCAACAGTCTATGGGATGTGAGGCTCCTAATTTCACTTGATTCCTTTTGTTTTGTCCACAGATCGAGCTGGGGATCTCCAAGCAGCAATGGACAGTAGTATGATGAGTCCATGAGGAAAATTAGCAGCAAACCTGGCAACCGATCTTGGAAAACCATGCTAAGTGTTGTTCAGTCAGTAACTTTGCACCAGCCATCAAAGTATGCAGAAAGAAGGACTCAAGAGTGAGAAAATGTTTGATCCTGTATAGTAAACTCAGTTTTTGGTCTGCGAGAGATATTATATTATTGTTATACATGCCAGATTTTAGATCCTGACCAAAGGTTATAGCTAATAGCTGAGCTAAGTTTACTGACTGTAATTGTCCAAAGTGGTGATTCTGATTTGAATAACTGTACTTGAATGACTGAAAAGTTTATATATATATCAGTAGTTTAATTTTGTTTGGATTGAGATGGAGCACACAATCATACAATCTGAGCTGCTCTTTGCTAAAGCCACCCTGGAGCTTAGTGGTGCCTGCAAAAAGGTCCATAAAGGGTTTGTACAATTGTGAATCCTATTTCATCCGTCTGTCTAATTCAACTCTTTGAGTACCAAACCACTTGCTGGACTTAATCCAACCATTAACTACTGCCAATAGCCCTGAGCTGCTTTGAACTTTTCCCCACAATCACCCTGTACTCTTGTCTGTCTGAGATCTCTGTTTCCACCATTGTGAATAGTCAATCCACCACTTGCAGCTAGATCTCTTTCTTTTAAGGTTTATTAAATCTAGGGCTATTTAACTATACTATTTAACTTTTTTTTTTTTAATTAAAAAAACAGTTTTATTCTTCCTCTGAGTTGTGTACTTTACACGATTTTCTTCTTCCTCAGCTCCTTGTGGCATTTAGGCATGTTGCCTACCTCTGTTTTGCTGCGAAAAATGGCTAAAAAAACTTTATATATATATATATATATATATATATATATATATATATATATGTATATATATGTATATATACACATATATATATATATATATATATATCAATCTGTATGTGTGTGTGTGTGTGTGTGTGTGTGTGTCTATATATATATATATATATATATATATATATATATATATATATATATATATATATATATATATATATATATACCAAGTATGAAAATCCTGACAATTCAAAAAGCTGATTTCTACATGACTGAAATTGTAAAACAATGATCAATCGGCAATACAATACAATGAAGAAACTGAGAAGACATTTCCTACAAATATTTTCCTGTAATGTTAAATTCTTGCACTAAGTACCGAACAAAAGTTAAAATATAGTGGACGGGTTACAGGAAAAGCAAGCATGACACCAACCACTAGCACTATAACAACATTACACTACCCTATTAAAACCCAAACAACGTACCTGACCTCACCTACACCCCACCCACCAACCAATACCCACTAACCCAAATAAAATCCCACTGAATATTCATGATGACCATTTAAATTAAATAAAAACAACTAGTAAATTTCAACTTTAACATTTTTGCAGGGAGGCTGTCCTCCCTGCACCCACCAAACCCCCTGCAAATTAAATATACCAACTCCAAGATCACACTACAGTGTGTAAATGAGCAGATTTCCTGTTTCACACAGCTTGGACTGTCGGCATTTCAAACTTTCAGTCTTTTGAACGTTGGTATTGTGAAGTATTGCTCATATGAAACTTCGAGTTTCTGGTCTCGGTGTTATGAAAGTCGGTCTGCTGACATTTTGGTCATGTCAAGTAGACCCATATATATATATATATATATATATATATATATATATATATGTGTGTGTGTGTGTGTGTGTGTGTGTGTGTGTGTATATATATATACATATATATATATATATATATATATATATATATATATATATATATATATAGATATAGATATATAGATATAAACAGATTTTTTTTGCTTCTGCAGTTAACATTATTCTTCCCTTTTAACTGTTTAGCTTGGATTTTGATAGCTATGGAGAGACATTTAAGAAATGAACTAAATACAGATACAACATCCCAGCCCTCCAGGACACCTATGATTTATCTGTGGTGTGCCTGGGCCAGGGCATAAGTTCTTTGTAACATCTGTAAAGGCTCTGGGCCTAGGTCATTGGCTGATCAGCACAATAAGTTAATAATGCAGGGCTTTCCCCAGACTCTCCTCCCTCTACTTTTGAGAAGTCAGAAAAAAGAAGAGATAAAGACTGGGAAAAGGACACTAAGAAAAGGAAGGCTGATGAAGTTGGTACCTCGTCCACTCCAAAAGTGCTGAGAAGGGAGTCTTCTGCAGTACTTACACCAACATGCAAGTCCCCTGCTCTGGAAACTTTAGTTAAAAGAAACATATCTTCCACCAAGACATCCAGCCGGCATTCTTCAGAAAGGGAGATGTACCTTTTTTGACTTCCAGATATGCTTCTGTTGCATCTCAAAATTTGGTGCATTCCTTTTAAAGCATCACAGAAAAATAATGGGAACCCAAGATAAGGGCATTTTGAAGAAGCAAATAGAATTACATATTGTGTCATCCTCTGTTTCTTGGGTAGATCAGGACAGCCCCTCTCCTTTATCCACCTTAGCTCTTTCCCTGATGTCAGTTTCAGTACCAGTGGCCCTGGAACTGACTACCTAGCTGGCTTCAGGACCACTAGTGCTGGAGCAGGCAGGATAGTCACCTCCAGGGCCACTGGAGCCAGAGCAGACTATCCAGGTGGATCCTGTCTGTTCAGCTCTGACAGGTGTTATTATATTGCTGCAAATGGCACACTCAGCTCTGATACCATCAGCATCTAGTAGATCCTGGATCTGGGTGCTCAGTGTTGGGACTCAGTGCCTTTTGGTCCCCAGAAATCATGGGATCATCTAAAATGCTCTAATTTGAATATTAGATTTCTTTAAACACCCTTTTATCCAATGATTGCCTGTACAAAAATCATGATCAGAGATAGAAATATAATCTTACTTTTCAACTCTTATTTCCTGTATCATTTCAGCACACCCTAACTGATCAAGACTGCAGTGTAACAAATAAAGTATATTAAACCTGGGATCTGGTGGCTGCTAGGCCCCCAGAAGCCATTGGATTTCAAGATGCTCTGAGATGCATTTTTAGAGTTTTTAAACAACTTTCCTTCCAATAATTACCTGAACAAAAACATGATTAAAGACAAAAATTTAGTCTTACTCTTCAAGATTGTATTTTTCATCATATCACATCCTTTCACCACATCTTAACTGACAAAGACTACAGTGTAATAACTGCAATGGATTAAGCTGGGGGTAGCCCCCAGAAGAAATTGAATTTCATGGTGCTCTCAGATTAATTTTTAGAAGTTTTTAAATGACCTTTTCATCCAACAATGGCCTGAATGAAAACCATGATTAAGGAAAGAAAGTCAGTCTTACTCTTTGACTTGGCTTTTGCTACATCCTTTCAACACATCCTAACTGACCAAGACTACACTGTAATAAATAAATTAAGCTGGGAGGCTGCAAGATACACAGATGCCATGGCATTATAAATGCTCAAGTTACACTTTAGATTTTTTTTTATTCTTTTGATCTATTGATGGTCTGAACAAAAATCATGTGTATGAAATTGAAATTCAGTCTTACTTTTTTATTTCAGTGAAGAAACATGCTGTAACCAAGTTTTAATGCTCAAAGCTGATCAAACACCTTTCACAATAAACTGAAAAGGCAAATGCTTATGAGGATATATATATATATTATATGGGAATAATATGATATATGTATTCCCCTCTGGTATTAAATGGAGATTAAAATGAAGGCAGAATTACTCACAGTCATACATTTTAAGATACAGCTGTCACATTTCTATACAGCATGCCCCCCCACACAAAAGACAGCCATGTTCTGTGTATCCTTCTGATGTCAGACTGGGACAAAACTGAAAAACACCGTTGTCAGACATATATAAACTGCATGCTTATTTACTCTCCCCTAAAAGATAGCCACCTGTATACAGTCCATCTTTTTTAAGTTTAGAGTTGCTGAACCCTAAGGGTAGGAGAACTTCCTCTTACTCCTGAGGCTGAGCAATCTGAGAATTAATACATAAAATCACAAGAGTCTGAGGGCACAAGGGGTGGTATTGCCCTTATAAATGTTCTTGTGACATAAATCCCCAACATTTTTAAATGACTTCTGCAAAACCCTAGGTTATCTTCATGTAAGACAGCAATCTGCTGAATAATCGCTATCTGGACACAAGGCACAAGGTTGCACTTACATAGTAATCTTTTGTACGTGTGCAGACTGGTTGTTTTTCAGTTTTAAGAAGAGCTATTACCCTCTGTTAACAGTAGTACACTTGCACTTATGTATGCTGGAAGGCGTACATTGTTACACTATTACAGAATGTGAATTTACAGGAGCTGTATCATGTCCTGTTTGAAAAATAATGTCTATATTACTACAAGAAGGGCTTTTACAGTTTTACCTCATTATTGTGTTGCCAAGTCTCTACCTTAGCTGTAAATGAAGTGTGCTTACAAGAGTTTTTCCTTATCATTATGTTATCTTGTCTTTCCTTTACCCTGTTGAATTTTTGTTTACTAACTAGTGGGCACATGAGACAAAAATCACCTTTTAGAAGGCCACTAAAGTACTGTGTCTTTTAGAAGGTGTATTGAATTTTGAAGATTGATGCCTTTAAATGTCACCTGAATCTGTTTTTATGCTTTATATTGCTGTCATTGTCATTAAGATACAGTTGTGTCATATCTTCAAACCAGTATAGTCCAAGTCATGTTGATAGACATTTTTAAACAATATTTGAACAAATTGTATGAATCTTTGTCTCCTCAAAACAATTGAGTAAAGTGAATGCAGGCATTACTTCAATGTTCATTATTTAGTGACAGCATATAATTGCCACAATCACAGTTTGACACTCTGATGGAACTTCCTAACCACTTTTTAACAGGCATCTTAACAAAAGTTGTCAAGTGAGTCCATAACAGTTCAATAGTTCTAGCTAGTTATAGTCACATAGAGTTCAAATATGTTACACTGGAGAAGTATTTAGTGATATTGGCCATACCTCACAAGCAAATTACAGTGCTCTACTGTTGTCAGTCCTACTGCTAAAATGTTTGCTTTGGGCAAAGTCCCAGTTCTAAACAGATGATGTGAGAGAGTATTGATGTCAGATGCACTAAATGTTGACCTTGAAAAAAACAACTTCAAAGTAGTAAGTCAGATTAATTTGTAAAGAGCCCCATTTGAACATCTGCTTTCCCTGTACAAACCAGAAGAATCATTAAGTAACAACTGTGATAGGATAGGTAAACAAAGGATCAAAGTTCTACTACCATCACTTATTTTGAAAAGTTAATAGAGGTACTTTTAACACAGAACAGCTTACTAACTGTAGTGTCAGGGGCACAACAGATAGCATACTTGTCTTTGTTGCAGAAGGCTGTGGATTCTATTTCCAAAGCAGGTAGATTGAAAGCTGACATTATTTATTTATTTATTTTATTTTACATTTGTTGACCGGGCTAGTCTAGCTGGATATATGTCCATTTTCAGTAGAGGCCCGGGGAGAAAAGCTCCACAGCAGCTGGATACAACTAATATACATAAGTAACTATAGACTTAGGGGGATACTAATCAACAATTGGTTATACATGGTAACAAAAAAACCCTATGAGTTAGGCTTATTGAGTGAAGGACATATAACTAGGTATATAGCATAATAGGTACAAGACAAAATAGACACTTTTGACAACAGAGTTTAAAGCAGAAAACTTAGTAAATAAGAAAAGATTAGTTGTGACAAAAAGAGTTTCAGCCAGGATTTGTGCATGGACACAGCCATTGTGAATTAAGGACATTGCAGTGGAGCATAATTGACATGCTGCACTCCTGAGTGTGTGCCCTCCTTCAGATGACATGTTAAACTAAGGCCCCATTTGCTTAAATTGGTCATAGCTCGGGTTGATATAAAAGATCCCATGGCACCTATCGAAAAGAATAGGGGTTCTTTAATTAACACAACATAAAACATTATTTACATATTTACAAACTATACACATTTACAGGTGCATATCTACACATTCCTATATACCACCATCATTATTATTCTTCCATAATTGACCCCCACTCCTTCTTCTATATCCATAATGTAATTTTCCACAATATATCAGCCAAAATCCATTTCCAATTAAACAAAATTTCATTCAGTCATTTGTTCCAATTAACCCATATTACATAAAATAAATTCTTATATATCCTTCTAACATATTTTTCTTCTTGATTTTATAATATCCATACATAGTCATATTCATATCTATATTGTTTATGTCATTAATATTCTCAATATTTTCTTCACACATTTTTTCAAGAGTTTATCCACTGTTTTACATTTCAAAAAACATGCTCTGTTGTTACTTCCTCCCCACAAAATAAGTGTACACTTTCAATTTTCTTTTTATATGGCATATTGCTCTTTAATTTATTATCAGTCTCTACAGGAAATCCTGACACTCTGCAATCTAAGTACATCACTTTTTCCTTACTTTAATGGCTTTTATCACTTGTTCTGGTAAATTTTCCAATGGATTTACGTACTAATATCATTTCATCACATTATTATATTACATCTTTTTATTTTTCTCTATATAACCAATTTTCATTTCCATGTTCATATTTTTCTTGATAATTTTTTAATTTCTTCATTTATATAATCTTTATCTCCTTTTCTTATTCTCATCTTCTCCCAAATTTTTTGTACTTATGTTCACTATTAGTTTCTTATTCTTTTCCTTTATCCACATTAATACTCTGTTCAGATGTAAAAAAGCAGAATATTCAACTGGATTTAATAACCTCAAATCCCCCTTCATGTTCACTCATCTACAACATACCTCTTTTCACTGGGTTTTGAACCCAATATGAAAGAAAACACTGATTGTATAATTTATTTTTTATATTTTTACTAGGATCATATAAACATTTGACATATATGCTATTTTCCCATTAAATCAGAATTCACCAAATAAACCTTTTTCTTGAATGCTAATCTACAAGTACTCCACATAAGAGGGTTCTACTTAATTTACTGAAAGCACATTTCACTGAAACTCAGTTCCCTGAGCACAATTCACTGAAAGCTCATTTCACTGAAAACTCATTTGACTGAAACTAATTTTGTTGAAAGTTACATATGGCCTTTTCCCCACTGTAGTGTGATCCTGGAGTTAGTATATAAAGTAAGGGGGTGTGAGGGGCGTAGCCCCCCACCTATTTTAAATGTTTAAAACCATAGATATGGATACTTACAAGTCCAATGTATAACTATTTCCAGAAGACAATATATAACCACACTATGTGGGGGGCTACACCCCCCATGATGGTGACTGTGCCCCCCAAATCCCCACTTACTTTATATACTAACTCCAGGATTGCACTATAGTGGGGAACAGGCCATATATAGCTTTCAACGTTTCAGTGAAATGAGCTTTCAGTGAAATGAAGTAGACCCCATAAGACATATTTCTTTCATTTCTTTTAACAAACCCTCCTATTGCCTCATAACTACACATTTTTTCTTCAAATTTTATCCCTAACAAGGAGACTTCATTCACTGACAAATATACCATTCCAATTTTCACATCACCCAAGCCTTTACTTTAATCTTTATTCAAGGCCATTCCCATCTCCTTAAAACATCCATTCTCACAAATTAACACTTCTGTCATCTATATTTTATTCTTAGCAACCACAACTATATCGTTTGAATATGTCAAAAGTAATCAAATCACCACTTCCTTTTGTAGCACATATCTAGCAAATTTCATGTTACAAGCTACTTCACTCACTATAGCATTTATTATTAATGCAAGTAATATCCCAGTCATGTGACATCCTTGGCTTATACTACAATTCATGTATATTTCTTTACTGAGTCACTCATTAACTAGCACTCTCATTCAATTAATTTGATATGTTGTCATGCACACACTCCTAATTCAGCTACCTATTCCAAACTTATCCATGACTTTCCACAAAGCATCATGTTGTACTGTATCTAATGCCTTATTAATATCACCTACCATAAATTTCATATCTTCCCTTTTACTTATAATATTATCGACAGTTTCTAGAACCACCAATAATAATTCCTGGCATTCCTTCCCTTTTAAACCATATATATATATATATATATATATATATATATATATATATATATATGGTTTACTATCATAAATTAGTAAAATAAATAATGTCTTTATTTTAGAATTTATGCATCGAAATGAACATTTTGAATAATAGTAAACCCATAATCACCTACCCTGAGATCGCACTACAGTGAGGAAAGGGATGCATTTCCCTAACGCACTGTACCGCGATCCTCCCATGACCGTGCACAGTTCATTCGCAATGCAAACCAGTATTCGAACATCTGATGTTCGAATATATATATATATATATATATATATATATATATATATATATATATATATATATACTTTCTTCCATAATGTCCTTCATCCTTTATCCTTCCTTCCATTCTCCTCTGTATTATTCTTATAATTGTTTATAATCTGTATTATCTAATGTGATAGGTCTCCAACTTTTTGTTTCATTTTTTTCATCTTTTTTTTCTGTATAACTTTCAATACTCCACTACATAACTCTTCAAACCCTTCCTTCAACCATTTATTCAAAACATTTACAAAAGACTCTCTTTGCCAGTCCCTTAATTTCTTGTGCATCTCATATGCTATACCATCTGGACCTAATACTGAATCAGCATTTACTTTCCTAAGTACTTAATTCAATTCACTAATATTAATTTCTTTTTCAATTTCTTCCTTAAACTGTTCTTGATTTTTTTACTTTCCATTCTCTTATTTTCTTTTCTTTTACTGTTCTACATATTTTCTGCATACTGTACTACAATACTTGTAATTTGATAGTGTTATTTTTACCTCTCCTTTTACATGTTTCATTTCCCTCTTTATTCTTATATCCTCCTTTACTATTTTACCCAAATATGCAGACACCTCATTCTTTCATTTTTGTAAATAATATATCTGCTTAAATAGTAATTTCTTATTTTTTCTCAATTTATTTTATATATTTCCTTTTTGATAGCATAATACTTTCTTGTATCCATCTCTAAATTCGCCAACACTTTTCTATACACCTTTCCAGTCTTTATTTTCTCTTACTTTCTTATATCATTCTGCCATTGAAAAATACTTTTTTTAACTTTTTTTAATTAAATCCATGATTCAGACCAATTTTTATAAAAGTCCTTCATGGTTATATGATCCCTCCATAAGTGCAGTACTTTCCATTCCCCAAATTCATTCCACAATTTCTTATTTACTCTAGTTATTTCCCTTTCCTTTTTTAATATACTTATTTTCTTGCATCACCTCCATCCATATTGCTAAATGATCTGAAAAAGTGCCTGTGCTGTATTATCATCTGCTTTACCTTAACCTTCTAATAGTACAAAACAATCAATTTCAGATTCAATTACTCCTTTCCTGCATGCCCATTGACTTTTATTCTACACAGCTAACTAACCACATTTTTATCACTTCTTGTATTTTAACAGCTTTCCTTTTCTTTTTACATTTTCCTCTTAAATCACAATTAAAGTCCTCTGAAATAATAATTTTTATGTTAACTACCACATAATCTAATACACAATGAAACAGATTCTCTCTTTCCTTGCAATTTAGATATGCATGTAATGCTGTAATTCTATAAATATATTCTCTCCACCTCACATCCACAACAGTTAATATTTCCTTCCTCCCCAATGTTACATGTAATATTTGTACTTTTTTTACACTATGCAGCCACTCTAGAACAATATTCACTTCCTAAATTCCATATTATGTTTCCATCCAGCAATTTTTCTGTTTGCAATCTTCCTTTACTTGTCAGAAATCTTACATCCTCTATAAGAATAATATCTGCATCACACTTAGCACACCATTCCAGTATTCGTATCCTTCTTACAATATTAATAATACTATTCACATTTACTGAAATCACTCTAAAATTATTACTTTTCCTTTTTTTTAAGTTTAAGGGAAGTATTTTACATTTTTATTTTCTTATTTTTTATTCTGCCCCCTAATTGAATATTTCCTGAGTTTATATGCAACTATTCCTTCATCCTCAGAATGTATTTTACTATTTTCTTTAATAGAAACACATCTGAAACTACCCTAGCACCTGTCAAATTTATTTTCCTAACACCCTTTAGACTCCCTTCACAAACAGTCACTTTCAATTTTTTTTTCATTTTTAACACACTCAGTACAATTACCATCATCCTCCTGAAATATCACATTTTTATCTTGGTTATCTTTTACTACTTTATCCTTTTTTCATTAACACCTTTTCCCCTACTTCCTCATCACTTTCAGACATTACAATGATTTGTTCATCATCCTGCTCAACATTATATTGATTATTCTTTTTAGAATCAAACCAAAAATGCCCTTCACTTTTACATTTATTGCATTTCTTTTTATACTTATTCATCATATGACCTTTTTCCCTGCATTGATTGCATCTTATTTTTATACATTTATTTATCAGCTTGAAAGCCACCCCTTCCAAAAAATATTTCAGCTGTCTCAAATATTTAATTGCTTTAGTATTAATAACTGTGTGTGTTTGTGTTTGTGTGTGTGTGTGTGTGTGTGTGTGTGTGTGTGTGTGTGTGTGTGTGTGTGTGTATATATATATATATATATATATATATATATATATATATATATATATATATATATATATCAATATCCTTGTAAATGCTTTGACATATCTTTTTCATATTTTAAAATAGCATCCACTTCCCACCCTCATTTTAAATACCACTCTCATCTTTAACTTTCATATTATTAGAAACTGATTGTTCAGTGCAAGATTGAACAAACACTTTTTTATTCAAGCCCCTTTACTGGAAATTATAAATTCATTCCATGGTAACAGTCCTTTTTTTCAAAATCAAACAAAAAATCTTTCCATTAAATCTTTGGTCTCAGATGTTTAAGTCACAAAAAGTATTTTCCCCCAAATGAATCAAAGATCTAATGTATTTTACTTCAAAACTCAAAAGTTAACACTAAATTAACCCAGAAAAATATCTATTATTTCTTCTTTCTTATCCAAACACCATTTTTTTTCTTTTTATGTTTTGTATGTATGATTTTACAGATTGCATCCCACCTGTAACCTTATGTCCATTCAACCCATTACTAATTTCCTTTCTGCCCAACTCACTGTCCACTCTGAAATCCTTTTCTATCATATCTGTCCATGAAATCATAGACTCTTCTCCAGGATCACCATGTTCAATAAATCAACCAGTTTTTCATCAGGAAAACCTTCAGATGCAATTTCAGTTATAACAACTTCTCAAAATCCTGAGGTTTAAAGGAAGCTAGATGCTGTCTATTTATACTATCCACCTGCTTTTCAACAGTTTTCTGTCTGGCTAACAGAACCACAATGCTATCATCAATAGAACAACTATCTTCTCCCTCCATTATTGCACAGCTTCTCCTAGCTGCTGCCACACCAGGAATAGAAGCAGGAAATGCAGTAGCAAAAATGTTTTCCCTCACAACAACACAAATAGGGATCCTTTATTTATATACAAAAAGACCACTTACTTATGAAATAGTTACATGTTTACAAATATTTAATAATTGCAGACATATAGATATACACATCTGTTTACATGGAAGCGCTACAGAATCCTGAAAGCCCAAAATCCTGAAGACCAAAATCCTGAAGACCAAAATCCTGAAAGTTCAAAATCCTGAAACTTCAAAATCCTGACAACGCACGGGATACCAACACTTAGTATATTCCAGCACAAATACATACAGAAACATATTACCCTTCAACTATATGCAGGAGGGCAAGCCCCAATCCGCCCCCCACACTACTTATATATAACAACTCCAAGATTACACTTCAGTACACTAAGTGCAATCTTGGAGATGATATATTTAAGTAGCAGGGGGTGTGGGGGGTGCAGCCACCCACATCCGGGGTGCAGGGAGGCTTGCCCCCCTGCTTATACTTGGAGAAGAGTGATATGGTTTGTGTTTTATTTGTTTCTGTATGTATTTGTGCTGGAATATAGTAAGTGTTGGTATCCTGTATGTTTTCAGGATTATGAGTTTTTAGGATTTTGAACTTTCAGGATTTTGGTCTCAGGATTTTGGTCTTCAGGAATTTGGGCTTTCAGGATTCTGTAGCACTCCTGTTTACACATATTCATAATTTCCTTTATAATCATACTAAAGTTTCATCCCTATTAGACCCCCAACCCTTTTTCCATAACCACCACCTGATTTTACTTAATATTGTTGATAAAATCCATTTACAATTTACATAATTTAATTTCTTTTATTCCATACAACTCCTATGACATAAAATAACCTTTTATCTATTTTTTAACATATTCTTTACTTCTATTGTTAATATATCCATATTTAATCTATCCATGTTTATTTTATTCACTTCTTTTATATCTTTTACATTTCAAAAACACGTTCCAAAGTTTTTTCTTCTTGACAATGCAAAGATATTCTACCAGTTTTCTTTCTATATTGCATATTTCCTTTCACTGGCAATTTATCTTTTACCAGCCTCCACACACACACAAAAAATACCCTGACATTTTGCTTTCTGATTACACCATTTGCTTCTTATTTTTATAGCTTTATTTTTTTCATCTGTTAGATTTTTCCCATGATTTTACATAGCAATGCTTTATCATTACATTCATATACCATACTTTTCTCTTTTTCTATATCATTAGTTTTTATTTTCCACAAAAATATTTTTTTCTTGGTAACATTTTATTTCTTCATTTATATACTGTTTACTTTTTTACCCTTTTTACCATACCCCAAAACATATCATACTTATACAGTTTTACTACTAATCTCACATCTTTTTTGTTTATCCACATTAACCCTTTATACACATTTAATGAAGCAGCATATACCACTGTGTTAATTAGCCCTAAACCTCCTTCTTATTTATTTACATACAAAAATCCTCTTTTTACTGGGTTTAACCTAGAACCCCATATAAATCAAAAATTATCTGCAATAATTCCTTTTCAGATACAGTTGGCAGCATAAATACACTTGCCAAGTACACAATTTTTCCCATCAATACTGAATTTATCAAACAATCCTTTTTTCTGAATGTTAATTTATTTGTTCTCCAGAAAAGTCAGGTTTGTTTTTTTTCTGTTTTCACCCACTGAATTTACTTATGATTTTATTCCCAAATTTTATAACTAACGCAGAAGTTTCATTCATTGTAAAATATATACCCACCATCTTTAGTACATCACCTAAACCTTTACTTTTCTCTTTATTTAAAACCACCCCTTTCACCTCTAGACACTCATTTGTGCAAATTATTACTTATTTTATTAAAATTTTGTTATTGTAATTATTATAATGTCATCTGTATTTGTTAACAAAACTGGAATTCTTAACTCTTCAGGTGTTACATATTCCACCTCCTTCATTTTGTAATTTATGTCACATGCTATAATATTCATAACTAATGAAAAGAGTATAGAACTCATTGGACATCAGTATCTTACACCACTCTTCATATGTACCTCTTGGCTTAACCAGCCATTTACAAGTATTTTTACTTTATTATTATCACATGCTAACACACTAAATTTCCTAACTTTCTCACTAATACTTTGTTTTATTATTACTCCTAAGATTTCATGTAAAATTGTGCCAAATGCCTTATTAAAGTCTTGCTATCATTATTTTTTACTTCTTTTCTATTAATAATATCATCCACAATTGCTCTAGCATTAATAATTCTTGACAATCCTTCCCTTTTATACTATATATACTATATACTATCTTCCATATTTTCCATTTTATTTTCAAATCTCATTTGTATCATTTTCATAATGATCTTATTATCATTATTATTCAATACTATTAGTCTCTAGTTTTTTAATTGTCTTCTGTCTTCCTTCTTCCATATGAATTTAAGTATTCCACTACATAATTATACATAAAACCTTCATTTCCCCATTCTTTCAAAATCTTTAAAAATATATTTTGCCAATCCCTTCAGTTTTTATATATTTCATACCCTATTCCATCTGGTCCTGCAGTCAAATCTATCCTTACTTGTTCTAATAGTTTATCTAGCTCATTTAAAGAAATCTCCTTTTCCAACTCTTAATTCTCTTTTCTGTTAACTTTTTTTTACTTTCTGTGTTTTTTACTACCTTCTTTTTAAAAACATTTCTTGTACAAATTGTACTATGCTAGTCATAATCTTTTCCTGAGTTATTTCTGTTTCTCCTTTTACATTTTTATTTCTCTCATTATACTGCCATCTCTATTTACTCCTCTGCTTAAGCAACTTGCTACTTCTCTTTTTCCTTGTAAAATATATTTGCTTATATAACAATGCTTGTATTTTTCTTGACTTATTTCATGTAATTCTCTCTCATAGGTTCATAGGTAGGTACTAGGCTATCAGCCTTAGGGCCCATACAAGCCTAGCCAAAAAATGTACCCTGGCTTTCGCCACCCAAGAAAATTATTTTCCTGTGCCCCTGTCGAGCAGAGCCACAGAAGTGATCCCCGGGGTGAATTTCCCATTTCCCATCCAATCATCAAGATTTTTCTTGAAGAGTGCTAATGAGGAGCTCTGTTTGATATAGATAGGTAGTCTGTTCCAGAGTATGGGAAGTCTCTGGGACAGGAATCTATCCCTCCAGCATGTTCTGTTTATTGTGGTGACAAGGTTAAGGTCTCTTTATCAAAATACTTTTTATCATTATGTTTTACATCTTCCAATGCATCTTTTTATATTCTTTTATATTTTTCTTTCTCTACTTTTCTCACATCATATTGCCATTGTAAAAAAAACATGTTTTATAATTTTTCACCATTCAAACCAATTTTTTATAAAATGTTCTCATAATTGTATTACTAATCTCTTTCATTCTTCATTCCTTGCTTTCCCATTTATCCTTTTTATTCTTTTGCCTGTTTTTACATATTCCTTGTTTTCCTTTATCTCTAGTCATATTGCAAGATGATCAGAATAAACTGTTTCAATTACCTCCCCTTTTCCTATAACTAAACCTTCTGATACTATAAAATAATCTGTTTCAGTTCTATACATACCCCTTTTGTAAGTCCATGGATTTTTGTCCCAAAGTTTTAACTTCTCATATCTTATAACTTCTAACATATTTCTTATTTCATTTCCTTCTTTTTACACTTGCTCTTAAATCACAGTTAAAATCTGCTGTTGTTATAATATTCATATTTATCACTATATAGTATAACATCTAATGAGATACGCTTTCTCCTTCTTTACAAATTAGTATAAGCATATACTGCTAGAATTCTATATATTTGTTATTTCCATTTTAAATCTACAGTGGTTAAGTTTCCCATTTTTGCTAAAGTTACATCTAATATGTTTACTGTATTTCTACAGAATACAGGTATTCCAGAACATCTCTTATTTCTCAAATTCTAGACTATCTTTCCTCCCCACAGTTTCTCTGTTTGTAATGTTTCTTCATTTGTTAAAAATCTTGTATTTTATAATATAATTGCATCTACATCACATGCGTTACAGCACTCCAAAACCCATATTCTTCTTATTATATTCTTAGTATGATTGACATTTACAGAAAGCACTCTAAAATTTTAATTTTCTCTTTTCTTTAGCTTCATAAGTTCACAGCTAATTAGTAGGCTAGCTTTAACCCATTCTAAGTCTATCCAATTTCCCTTCCAAATGTGAGAATCAAACACTGTGCCATATGTCTGAGTCAACACATTAACCATTATACCAACCCCCAATCATTAACCATATATATTCTTTGTTATCCATTTTTTTCTTTTGTATGTATCCCTTTAACTTTGCTTTTTCTGTCATTTACCCTTTTACCAGTAGATTTGATTAGATTAGATTAGATTAGATTAGATTAGATTAGATTAGATTAGATTAGTACTAGGCTAACTGCTTTTTTGGGCCATTTCAAGCCTAGCCAGTTATCCCATGGGAGAATCAAACCCTGCACCTTGTGTCTTTAAGGTAAGCACCTTAACCATTATGTCATCCTCCCACCCAGAAGAATTATTTTTTTCTTTTACTACCTCCCAATTTATGTCATCTTCATCACTTATTTATTTTATTTATTGTAGTCAGTTTGCCAGGATGGTCCATTGGTCCAATAAGAACCCATTTTCAATGGAGTCCTGGGGAAAAAATCTCCATTAAAGACAATACTATCATCAGAGTTATAGGTTACATAGTGATGCAGAAGTGCAGATTAAATCATAGCATTTAAAGATACAATTCATGAAATTAATTTAGACATTTCAAAATCTTTTTCTATATACTCTTTATTATTTTTTCTCGTATAATTTTTTTCTGTTTCTACTACTTCTAAAATTACTTCTCTTTCTCTTTCTTTTTCCTTACATTTATTTACATTTTTGCAATCCATCCATAAATATCTAATTTTGTTACATGTATAACATTTCAATTCACATTTTTTGCATCATGTCCCATTTCCACACAAGCATAGCATGTTCTATGCTTCTATGCATATAAAATGTCCTTCATTTTCAAAAAAAATGGTTTGGGCTGTGCCCAGTATTTTATGACACCTGTATTCCCCTACACATTTATCATGCTTGGCATATATATATATATTTTTTTCTATTTCTATTTTAACACAATATTACAATCCCAGCCACTAGTCCATAAACCCCTTTTGTCATAAATTTTTGCAATGTCCAGTACTTCTTTACAGAATGTTTTTAAATGTCCTTTCAAAGTTTCTCTGACTACCACTATGTGAAATTGTACATGAATTTTCTTTTTTATTTACCTATTAAATGCTTTATCACATGAAGATTCCACGAGTTACAGTCTTTTTTTATATTCTCCAAGAAATGTTTCCATTGAAATAAACAGTCTCAGATATAATGTCACTAAATGTATATTTGTTAATAGGAATAAATGCTCTTATCTCATGCTTTTACCCCCAAAGGAGCAATTAAATTGCCCCACACCTTGTACCTGTCCATTTCTTTGTCTTCTTTACTTTAAATCCTACCACATATTTCCATTTTTCATTTTCTTCTGCCTTCTTTCTCTGCATGTGTTTTCTTTTCTTTCTTGACACTTTTCTTCAGGATTGGCTCTGCAGCCACATTTTATATTTTCTCCATATTGCCCCCCAGGAAACATCTCCTTCATTTTCTGGCTCACTCTGTACCACCATTTCTTTAAGTAAATCATCCTGCAACCCTCCAGACTGGAGTGTTGTAATTAAACATCCATCATTTGTTGACCCATCTGCATGAAACAGAGTTCTTTGAAACAGTTCCTAAGAATCATGCATACATTCTCCGGTCTCAATATTTGTTTTGTCCTCCATTTCTTTCAGCACTGCATCATCTCCTCCTCTCTCTATCTGCCTTCCTCTTTCTCCAGGCTGCCTCTGTGCCTGGAATGAAAACAGTAAATGCTCCTCCAAAGTGGGTTCAACTTGCAACAATGAAGAGTAGGGATATTTATTGATATATACATTACATATTATTTATATATTTACATTATTTACATCTATTTACAAATTCCATACATTATAACTTTCAATCTAAGCATTCCCCCACTCTTTTACCCACTACCAAAACATTATTTTCTCCAGAATCTTTGTCAAGGTCCATTTTCCATTGTATTTAATTTCATTTAGTCTCTCTTTTCATATAGTCCATGAAACATAAAATATTACTCTGTCCATTTTCTTCACTTCTTCCTATTTTCATGCACCATAAGAACCAAATTCTATTATGTCCATGTTTATTTGCTCACATTTTAACAAACTTTTTACCCTATTATGTTTACATATTTCTTTCCACAAATTATTAACTCATTCACATTTCAAAAACACATGCTTGGTAGTCTCAAACTCTCCACATTTATTGCATATTCTATCTTGCTTTGTTTTGTATGGCATATTTGCCTTAACCAGCAATTTTCTAATAGACAATCTTCATAAAAATCATTACAGTCTTTAATCTTTTTATAGTTATGTCCCATCATTATGGCTTTTTTCTCATCTATTTCTAAATCTTTCCATAGATCAATGTAATAAAATGCTTTCATAATATTTAAGTGCCATTCATTTCTATTTTTCTCACATATATTCTTTTTTTATCTTCCATAACAGTATTTTGTTTTGGTACTCATTCATTTCCTCATTCACAATGCATTTACTTCTTTTTTTAACTTCCATCTCTTCCCACAATTCTTTCTATTTATAATATAGTATTATTTCTGTCAAGTTTTTGTTTTCCTTCATAATTCCTTTTAATATCTTATGTAAAATTAAAGATGCTGCATATGCTATTGGGTTTATTAAACCCAGGCCTACTTGCTCTTCTTTTATATATAGAATTCCTCTCATGACTGGATTCGGTGCAGAGCCCCACATAAAGGAAAATAGAATCATCATTAGTTCCTTTTCATACTTAATAGGAATCATATAGATGTTAGTAAAATAAGCATTTTTTCCTATTACCATGGTGTTCAAGTGTGCTTTTTTTCTATATGCAAATCTATATAATTTCCAAAAATAGTCCTATCCTTTACTTCTTTGAATACATTATCCCAATGTTTTTTCTGTATTCATTCCTTCCAAATATTATTTCTAATATATCTATATATTTTTTATTGAACTCAATATCTCCTATCATATCTTCAAAACGAAATCCTTTACTTTTCTCTTTATTTATACTTAAACTAATTTTTAAAAAAATATATACTTAACTTTTAATTGACTTCTTCCATCAATACTTTATTTTTAACAATTAATACAATATCATCTGCATAATTATACATTATTGGCAATTGTACTTCCTTCATCATTTTGTATCCACCACCACTTGACATTTTATTAATTTATTTCACTATGACACTCATAACTAATGAGAAAATTATACTACTAGCTTGGCAGGCCTGCTTTATTCCACATTCTATTTGTATTTCTTCTCAAATCCAGCCATTTACATTTAGTTTCACATAGTTCCTTTCATAAACAGATTTTATTACTTGTATTTTTTTTTTTTGCTTTTATTATATGCCTGCAAAATTCCCCATAATGATTTATTTTAAATATTATCATAGGATTTACTTATATCCCCTATCATAACTTTCACTTCTATATTTTTATTTATGATATCATCAGTTATTTCTCTTATGCATAATAACTCATGAATTCATTTTCCTTTTCTTCCGAATACATCCTGATCATATATTCTATCCATTTTTTTGTAACTGTTTTGTTATTATTCTGATAAAAAATGTATAATGTATTATTTAATGTTTTAGGTCTCCCATTTTTTATCTCCTCTTTATTTCCTTTTTTAAATATACATTTTATAACTCCTGTACACATCCCTTTCTCTTTAATTCCCATTTCTAACCATTCATTCATAACTTCTATAAAATTATTTTTTTACAGAGCATGTTTAATTCCCCATTTTCCAAGCTATTGCACCATTTAAAAGTTTTTATCTTTTTCTTAATCTGTTAATAATCTGATATCTTCTAAAACAATAATAGGTGCCTCTACTGTAGCATACCCTTGTAATATACCTATTCTTCTCTTAAGATTTTTCATACTGTTCACATTTAAAGCTAACATTTTCAGCTTTTAAGAAAGGTTATTGTAATGAAATGGTTATCCCTTTCCTTTCTTATTTTCTCTAAGCATTATATTTTTGAATTTTCTTTTCCTTTCTTTAACTCTTTTCTCTATTGAATTCTTTATATTTCTTAATGTGCACCAATCAGCTTCTTACTCACTTATCTCATGTGTTTCTTTTTCCTTGTTACTTTCTTTAACTTCATGTATAAGCTCTTTATCAGTCACATCTTTTTTGTATATTTTCTTGTATAACACATTCTTCTATCTCTTTCTCCTGTATAGCTTCATTTTCATTTTTGTACACATTAATTTCGCATTCTAACCATGAATGACCAGTACTGCCACTTTTTTCCAATTTAAATAACATTTTTGGCATTATGCTTGGTTTTACCACATATATAACATCATTTTATCACATTTTTTGATTAAATGATCATTTATTTCCACAAAAATAACAAGTCTTTGGTTGATCCCTGTATTTCACAATGATACTAGGTACATGCATAACATTGTCATTCTCCATTTTCAGTATTACTCCACATTCCCATTCCCAGTCCATAGTCCCATTTCATTATATAGTTTTTGTAGTGCCCATTACTTCCTTACATGTGGTTAACACATGTTCTTTCAGTTCTTTTGCTTCAGCTTCAGTTCTAAACTGGATCATTATTCTTTTTTTTGTTTGTTTGTAAAAAGTTGCACCACATATTCTGACCATGGATAAATATTTTTCTTTTGTTCATATGCACCAAAAAATTTTCCATGGCCTGCCTAGTCTCAAATATCAAGTCACAAAAAGTCTCTTTATTAATCAAAATAAATGCTCTTACCTCTTTTGCTTTGACAGAGTCCCAAATCTCATATCTCTCCCAACATTCTTTATTTTTTACTGCTGACACATACTGTATACTTCTTTTTTGTTTCTATTATTTAGTATTTCGTCTTTGCTCCTTCTCCCATAGTTTGTGCATAAGTTTTTGTCCCTTGAACTTTTTCTGGCACAATCACTTCTCCTTTTTCTTCTTCTATTTTCTCCATGATGTCGCTCAATGAAATTGCTGCTCCACTTTCTGGCTCGCTTTGGTTTACTTCTTCCAAATAATCATCCCGTAAAACCCCCCCCCCCAATTAGAGGGTTGTAATTATGCATTTTTCAGGGGTAGCCGTCCCTCCTTCAAACAATCTCCTATGAAAGTTTCCCTCTGAATCCATCTCTTTTACAGCTACAATCCCCTTTTCCTCCAATATCACTGTTTTTTCTGCAGCCACAGCATTAGAAAAAAATTCTGGTAGCGATTCTACCATTTCAACTACATTTTCAGCAACTTTCCCTTCATTTTCAGCAAAAGCTGAATCAGTCATGTTTTCTCCCTGTTCCTCCTGGCTGCCTCCATGCCTGGACAAGAAGCAGGAAGTCAGGATGTGTAACACACAAAGCCTTTCCTCGACTACCAAGAGTAGGGGAAATTCCCTGATGTCCTGGCAAAATTTCCCCTAGTATTATAAATACCACCTTGGGCCTCCCTGAAAAAGTAGCCTCTAGAGTAGTGGAATTAACCTGGTTAACAAAGGATAAATAAATAAATAACTAAATAGATAGATAGACAGATAGATAGATAGTTTTAGCAGAATCTGGCTTAGGATAGTATAGTCAAGCAGCAGTATAGGAATATAGTGAGAATGATATATGCACTGTAGAAATGTTCTCAGACTAGGTTGCCAGTAATATTAGATTATAGAAGTGAAAATGCATCATATCCCTATCCCTTCCTCTATAGCTCATATAGCTCATGATAGGTTCATACTTTGACCAAGCAGAAGTCACAGAATCATGCCCATCTTCATCTGATACACAGGAACAGACCATCTTTCATGGGAATGTTCTATTATCTTAGCTTACACTGTAAGATGAGCTGAATCAAGCATCTA